>NW_024500771.1:0-945 GCF_017590055.1 Onychostruthus taczanowskii | reverse complement strand
TGGGAAATGCCCTGCAAAAATGGGATTGTAAACTCAAAACCCAAAAAAATGGGATTATAGCCTGAAAATGCCCTGGATTTTTCCTTTAATTTCCTTTCTTTTTTTCCCTTAATCCCTTTTGATTTTCCCTTAAATTCCCTTTAATTTTTTTTAATTCCCTTGGATTTTTCTTTCCATTCCTTTTCATTTTTTTTATTCCCTTGGATTTTTTCCCTTAATCTCCTTTGATTTTCCCCTAAATTCCCTTCTTCTTTAATTCCCTTTAATTTTCCTCCTAATCCCATTTAATTTTTTTCTTTAATTCCTTTTAATTTTCCATTTAATCCCATTTAATTTTCCCTTTAATTCCACCTTTAATCTCATTTAATTTTCCCTTTAACCTTCCCTTTTATCCCATTTAATTTTCTCTTTAATTTTGCTCTTAATCCCATTTAATTTTTCCTTTAATCCTATTTAATTTTCCCTTTAATTCTCCCTTTAATCCCATTTAATTTTCCCTTTAATCCATTTACTCTCCCCCTTAATCCAAATTATTTTTCCCTTTAATCCCACTTAATTTCCCCTTTAATCTTCCCTTTAATCCCTTTAATTTTCCCCTAATCCCCTTTAATCCCATTTAATTTCCCCTTTAATCTTCCCTTTAATCCCAGTTAATTTCCCCTTTAATCCCATTTAATTTTCCCTTTAATTTTCCCTTTAATCCCATTTAATTTTCCCTTTAATCCCTTTAATCTCCCCTTTAATCTCCCCCTTAATCCCCTTTAATTTTCCCTTTCATCTTCCCTTTAATCCCCTTTAATTTTCCCTTTCATCTTCCTTTTAATCCACTTTAATCTTCCCTTTAATCCCATTTAATTTCCCCTTTAATCCCTTTAATCTGCCCCTTAATCCCCTTTAATTTTCCCTTTAATCTTCCTTTTAATCCCCTTTAATCTTCCCTTTAAT
>NW_024500770.1:0-946 GCF_017590055.1 Onychostruthus taczanowskii | reverse complement strand
CCCCAAAATTCCCCAAACCTGCGGCCTCAAAGGCCCCCGGCAGCTCCTGGGGCCCGATGGTCCCCGAGCGGTCGGTGTCGAATTGTTTGTACACGCACTGGGGGAGGGGACAAAACCAAATTTTGGGGGGGTCCCGGGGGGGTCCCGAACCCCCAAATCCCCTGAACCCCCTCCCCAAAATTTGGGGACCCTCCAAAACCCCCCAAAAATCCTCCCCCCCATCCCCATTTCAGGGACTTTAAAATGCTTAAATCCGAATTTTTGGGGTGCCTACCCCCACACTAATTACCCCCCTCCCCCCAAATTTTGGGGTGTTTGGGGGGGTCCCTATAACCCCACCCCTCATGTTTTTGGCAATTTAAGAGGAGAAATTTTGGGGTCCCACCCCAAAATTTGGGTTCCTCCCTCGATTTTGGGGTGTCCCTGATTTTGGGCTCCCACATCGGTTTTTTGGGGGGTCCCCATTTTTTGGGGAGGGGTCCCATTTTTTGGGGTGCCCCCCTAATTTTGGGGTCTTCCCCAGTTGTGAGTAACCCCGGATTTTGGGAATCCCACCCGGGATTTTCCCATCCCAATTTTTGGGGTGCCCCCCCCCCAAATTTTGGGGTTTTCCCTCAATTTCGGGGCTCATTTATTTTGGGACCCCCCCCAATTTCACCTTTTCGGGGTCCCCTTCCACCCTGAGCACCCCAATTTTGGGATCTCATTCCATTTCGGCCTCCCACCCCATATTTTTGGGGTCCTCCCCGATTTCGGGGACCCCCCACCTCCCAAAATTTTGGGGTGCTCACCTGCCACTTCTTGATGTTGTTCCACAGGTACTTGAACTCCTCAAACCCCAATTTCCCGGTGGTGTCGCTCTGGGGGGGGGCTCGTCAAGGACATTTTGGGGTGCACCGGGGACCCCCCCATTTCCCCGCACCCCAAAACCCCCCGCGACCCCCCC
>NW_024500769.1:0-946 GCF_017590055.1 Onychostruthus taczanowskii | reverse complement strand
TTTGGGGGGATGAATGGGGGATTTGGGGGGAATAAATGGGATTTTGGGGTGATTGGGGGTCTTATTTGGGATTTTTGGGGGGATAAATGGGGAGTTTGGGGTCTTATTTGGGGAACTACGGGTCGTAGATCAGGGATTTTGGGTGATAAATGGGGGATTTGGAGCATTTGGGGTCTTATTTGGGGGTTTTAGGGTGGTAAATGGGGAATTTGGGGCGTTTTGGGGGGACAAATGGGGGTTTTGGGGGGGATCTGGTGGGATAAATGGGGATTTTGGGGCGATTTTTGGGGTGATAAATGTGGAGTTTGGGGTCTTATGTGGGGGCTTGGGGAGATTTGGGGTGATAAAGGAGGACGTTGGGGTCTTATTTGGGGGGTTTTTGGGGGAAAAATGGGGAATTTGGGTGACAAATGGGGGATTTTGGGGGGGTTGGGCGGGAGAAATCGGGACTTTGGGGTGTTATTTGGGGGTTTGGGGTGATAAATGGGGGGTTTGGGGTCTTATTTGAGGGGTTTTGGGGGAGATTTGGGGGGCTAAATCGGGGTTTTGGGGGCATTTCAGGGGATTTCGAGGGAATTTGGGGTTATATTTGGGGGGATTTGGGGCGATAAATGAGGATTTTTGGGGTGATAATTGTAGATTTTGGGGTCTTATTTGGAGGTTTGGAGAGTTTTGGGGGGATTTGGCGTTTTTTGGGGGATTTTGGGTTGATGAATGGGGGATTTGGGGTCTTATTTGGGGATTTTGGGGTGATTAATGGGGAGTTTGGGGTCTTTAATGGGGAGTTTGGGGGGATTTGGGGTCATAAATCGAGATTTGGGGGTGGTTTGGGGTCATAAATGGGGAATTTGGGGTCTTTCTTGGGGAGTTTGGGGTCGTAAATGGGGGATTTGGGGGGATAAATGGGGTTTTGGGGGGATAAATGGGGGGTTTGGGGTCATTATTT
>NW_024500768.1:0-946 GCF_017590055.1 Onychostruthus taczanowskii | reverse complement strand
TCGTCCTGCAGCTGCGCCACGTTCTCCCCAGCCCCTCCCTCCAGCCTTGCTCCCCCCCCTCAAAAACCCCCAAAAATCCCTAAAAAAATCACAAAAAATCCCTAAAAACCACTAAAAAAATCCCCAAAAAACCCCTAAAAAAATCCCAAAAATTCCCCAAAAAATCCCTAAAAAAATCGTAAAAAATCCCAAAAAATTCCTAAAAACCACTAAAAAAGCCCCAAAAAATCCCTAAAAAAATCCCAAAAAATCCCTCAAAAATCCCCAAAAAATCCAAAAAAAACCCTAAAAAAATCCCAAAAAACCCCTAAAAAAAGTGCCTAAAAATCCCTAAAAAACCTCTAAAAAAACCCTAAAAATCCCAAAAAAAATCCCAAAAAATTCCCAAAAAATCCACAAAAAAACACCAAAAAATCCCCAAAAAACCCCCAAAATACCCCTAAAAAATCCCTAAAAAATCCCAAAAAATCCCCAAAAAATCCCTAAAAAACTCCCAAAAATTCCCCAAAAAACCCCTAAGAAACCTCAAAAAATCCCCAAAAATCCCCTAAAAAATCACCAAAAAACCACAAAAAATCCACATTTTTTTCCTTTATTTCCCCGATTTTGTTCACTTGTCCCCGAACTCGTCGTGCAGCTGCGCCACGTTCTCCACAGACACCTCCCTCCAGCCCGTCTCCCCGACGTGGAACACCCTGACCGTGCCCCCCGAGTAGGCGTCCACTAAAACACCCAAAAAATCTCAAAAAAACCCCTAAAAAAATCCCAAAAAAATCCCAAAAAATCCCCCAAAAATCCCCTAAAACATCCCAAAAAACCCTTAAAAAATCACCAAAAAATCACCAAAAAATCCCCAAAAACCCCCTAAAACATCCCAAAAAACCCCTGAAAAATCACAAAAATATCACCAAAAAAATTCCATTTTTTTCCTTTATTTCCCCGATTT
>NW_024500767.1:0-947 GCF_017590055.1 Onychostruthus taczanowskii | reverse complement strand
GGGGGTTCCAGGGCTGGTTTTGGGGGTCTCATGAGGGGCTTTGGGGGTGTTTTGAGGGTCTTGGTGGTGTTTTTTGGGGTCCCGGGGCTGTTTTTGGGGTGACTCTGGGTGGGTTTTGGGTGTTTTCGGGTGAGTTTGGCTGGTTTTGGGGTGTCTTTGGGCAGTTTTGGGGTCCTGGGGCTGTTTTTGGCTGGTTTTGGGGTGTCTGTGTCCAGTTTGGGGGTGGTTTTGGGGTGTCTCTGGGCAGTTTTGGGCGGTTTTTGGTGGTTTTGGGGTGTCTCTGGGCAGTTTTGGGCGGTTTTTGGTGGTTTTGGGGTGTCTCTGGGCAGTTTTGGGCGGTTTTTGGTGGTTTTGGGGTGTCTCTGGGCAGTTTTGGGGTATTTTTGGCCGTTTTTGGGGTGTGTCTGGGCAGTTTTTGGATGGTTTTTGGTGTATTTGGGGTGGTTTTGGGGCAGCTTTGGGGTTCTTTTGGTGTTTTTGGGGTGTCTGTGTACAGTTTTGGGGTGGTTTTGGGGTGTCTCTGGCTGTTTTTGGGGTGTGTCTGGGTAGTTTTTGGGTGTTTTTGGTGCTTTTGGGGTGTCTCTGGGCAGGTTTTGGGGTGTTTTTGGTGTTTTTGGGACAGTTTTGGGGTGTTTTGGATGGTTTTGGGGCAGTTTTGGGTGGTTTTGGGGTGTTTTGGGTGTTTTTGGGCAGGTTTTTGGGCAGGTTTTGGGGTGTTTGGGGTGTTTTTGGGGTGTTTTTGGGGCAGTTTTGGGTGGTTTTGGGGTGTTTTGGGTGTTTGGGGTATTTTTGGGGTGTTTTGGGGTGTTTTGGGGTGTTTTTGGGGCAGTTTTGGGTGGTTTTTGTGTGTTTATGAGGTGTTTGGGGTGTTTTGGGGTGTTTTGGGGTGTTTTGGGTGTTTTTGTGGTGGTTTTTGGGCAGGTTTTGGGGCAATTTTGGGGTGTTTT
>NW_024500766.1:0-947 GCF_017590055.1 Onychostruthus taczanowskii | reverse complement strand
ATAGCCCAAAATAGCCCAGAAATACCCAAAATACCCCAAAAATATGCAAAAATAGCCCCAAAATAGCCCAAAAATAACCCAAAATACCCCAAATATAACCAAAAAATACGCAAAATACCAAAAAAAATCCAAAAATATCCCCCCAAATACCCCAAAATAGCCCAAAAATGACCCAAAAAAACCCCGAAATACCCAAAAAATACCCAAAATAATCCAAAAATAGCCGAAAAATACCCAAAAATACCCAAAATACAAAAAAATATCCCCCAAAATAACCCAAATATAACCCAAAAATACCTCAAAATAGCCCAAAAATAGCCCAAAATAACCCAAAAATAACAAAAATGACCCAAAAATACCTCAAAATAGCCTGAAAATACACCAAAACAACCCAAAATAGCCCAAAACTAACCCAAAAATACCCCAAAATAGCCCAAAAATACCCCAAAATACCCAAAAATAAGGCAAAAATGACCCAAAAATATCCCAAAATACCCCAGAATACCAAAAAATACCCCAAAAATACCACAAAACAACCCAAAAATACCCCAAAATAACCCAAAATAGCCCAGAAATACCCCCAAAATAAGCCAAAAATAACGCAAAAATTACCCAAAAATAGCCCAAAATAGCCCAAAAATACCCCAAAATAACCCAAAAATAGTCCAAAAATCACTCCCAAAATTACCCCAAAATATCCCTAAAATCAACCCCAAATTACCCCAAAAATACCCAGAAAATCAGCCCCCAAAATAGCCCAAAAATCCCTCCAAATATCACCCAAAATACCCAAAATTACCAAAAAGTACCCAAAAATCACCCCAAAAATGCCCCCAAAACCCCTCACGACCCCCCAAAACCTCCCCAAAACTCCCCCAGGACCCCTTTAAAGCCCCCCAAAACTCCCCCTAAATTCTTCCGGGACCACCCAGACTCCCCCGAAAACT
>NW_024500765.1:0-947 GCF_017590055.1 Onychostruthus taczanowskii | reverse complement strand
GGGATTTTTTGGGAATCTTTTGGTGATATTTTGGACAATTGTTTTGGAATTTTGGACGAATTTTTGCTAATTTTTTAGGAGTTTTTGGGATTTTTTTAGTAGTTTTTTGAGAATTTTTGCGACTTTTTTGGGGTGATTTGGGGGGGTTTGAGAAGCGATTCCCGAGTTCCTGGAGCTGCTGCGGCTCCTGAACGGCGCCTTCCGGGAGATGAGCATGGCTGGGCGCAGGTCGGGGGCTTTGGGAATTTTTGGGGATTTTTGGGAATTTTTGGGATTTTTTGGGAATTTTTTGAGATTTTTTGAGAAATTTTTTGGGAATTTTGGTGAATTTTTGGTGAATTTTTTAGGAATTTTCATTTTGAGAATTTTTTAGCAGTTTTTCAGGATTTTGTGTGAATTTCTGGCAATTTTGGGAGCGATTTTTGGGGAATTTTTGGGAGAATTTTTGGGGGAAATTTGAGGAACTTTTGGAGAAATTGGGGGGATTTTTTGGCTATTTTTATGATTATTTTTTGGGAATATTTGGGCAATTTTTGGGGTGATTTGGGGGGGTTTGAGAAGCGATTCCCGAGTTCCTGGAGCTGCTGCGGCTCCTGAACGGCGCCTTCCGGGAGATGAGCATGGCTGGGCGCAGGTCGGGGGCTTTGGGAATTTTTGGGGATTTTTGGGAATTTTTGGGATTTTTTGGGAATTTTTTGAGATTTTTTGAGAAATTTTTTGGGAATTTTGGTGAATTTTTGGTGAATTTTTTAGGAATTTTCAGTGTTTTTTGAATTTTTGGGGATTTTTTGGGAATCTTTTGGTGATTTTTTTTGACAATTATTTGGAATGTTGGGGGAATTTTGGGAGAATTCTGGGGAATTTTGGGAGAATTTTTGGCAATTCTTTAGGAGTTTTTCAGGATTTTGTGTGACTTTCTAGCAATTTTGGGAGGGATTTTTGGGGAT
>NW_024500764.1:0-947 GCF_017590055.1 Onychostruthus taczanowskii | reverse complement strand
CCAGCCTCTTCCTGCGGATTTTCTGGGAAAATCATGGGATTGAGCATGGATCATCTCCACTTCCACAAACCCTCCTGCTGCTGGAAATCAGTTCCACAAACCCTCCTGCTGCTCCTCTTGGCTTTGTCCTTCAGGATTTCACCTATGGGGCTGTCTGGAATCCACAGGGATTCTGGAGCCACAGCAGGGATTTGGGAGCAGCCCCTCTCCTGGCCAGCTTCCAGCTGAAGATCCCGTTACTGGTGAATTATCCATGGATAAAAGGATATTTGAATCACCAAACTGGGGGTTAGGAGCAGGGAACAGCATTCCCATGGCTCATTCCCTTGCAGGAATTCCACCTGTCAGGAATTCTTCCAGAGGACAGATCCCACTGCCAGGTTCATCCTACACCCTTGGGAAGACTCTAACCCTCAATCCCCTTGTTCCTCTTCCCAGAGGAAGGACCAGAGCTGGGAGAGCTCTTCCCGTTTTTCCTGACCCTGCCTCTCCTTGAGGACATTTTCCTCCTTCTCCACCTCATCCCCGCCTTCTGCTTCATCCCATTATTTCGGACAATCCATCCATGGGATGTGCCATGATTTGATCCCTAAAGCACAAAACAAGGAATAGGAGCCAGGAGAGACCTCTTGGATGGGGAAGTCCCTGGGGCTGATCCCAGGATCATTCCCTGGAGCTGAGTTTAAATTTGAGCTAGAGGATCTGGTTTTTGGGGGAACATCCCAATCTGGCATCCATGAAAATTGTTGGGAATGAAAGGAAGGCAGGAGCTGAAGAAACCTGGCAGCCTAATGTGGGCACAGGAGCCATCAGATCATGGAATTCCCAAGTGGGAAGGGACCCACCGGGATCACGGATCCAACTCCTGCCCAGGACACCCCAGCGGTCCCACCCTGTCCCTGTCCCAGCGCTCCTGGAGCTCTGGTGGCCTTGGGAACGTCACCATT
>NW_024500763.1:0-947 GCF_017590055.1 Onychostruthus taczanowskii | reverse complement strand
CGGGGGGCGCTCAGGGCCGCGTAGGCCTCGGCCAGGCGCAGGAAGCGACCATGGCGGGAGGGGTCCGAGGGGTCCCCGTCGGGGTGAACCTGAGGGGGGGACACGGGCAGGGAGGGGTCCCCGAAACCGGGAACCCCCCCCCGGGACACCTGGGGACGCCCCCCGGAAAGTTTGGGGTGCGAGGGGGGGGAAAAACGGGTGGGGAGGGGTCCCCAAAATACGGGACACCCCCTCCCCCGAGACACTTGGTACGGTCCGAGGGGGATCCCGTGAGGGGCGACAATGGCCGGGGGGGGTGACAGTGACAACGGGGGGGTCCCCAAAACCGGGACACCCCCTCGGACATCTGGGGACACCCCCGGACACCTGGGGACACCCCCCGGAAAGTTTGGGGTCCATAGGAGGGGGAAAAACGGGTGGGGAGGGGTCCCCAAAATACGGGACACCCCCTCCCCCGAGACACTTGGTACGGTCCGAGGGGGATCCCGTGAGGGGCGACAATGGCCGGGGGGGGTGACAGTGACAACGGGGGGGTCCCCAAAACCGGGACACCCCCTCGGACATCTGGGGACACCCCCGGACACCTGGGGACACCCCCCGGAAAGTTTGGGGTCCATAGGAGGGGGAAAAACGGGTGGGGAGGGATCCCCAAAATACGGGACACCCCCCCCGGAGACACTTGGTACGGTCCGAGGGGTCCCCAGCGCTCCCAGTTTGTCCCGGTTCGTCCCAGTTTGTCCCAGTTTGTCCCGGTTCCATTTTTGTCCCCAGACCTCCCATTTCTGTCCCTCCCGGTGCCGTTTTTTCCCCAAAATCTCAATTTTTCCCCCCAAAAAATCTCCGTTCCCCCTCCCAGTCCCTCCCAGTCCATCCCAGTTTAACCGAGTTTAACCCAGTTTAGCCCAGTTTGTCCCAGTTTAGACCAGTTTGTCCCAGTCTAACCCAGT
>NW_024500762.1:0-932 GCF_017590055.1 Onychostruthus taczanowskii | reverse complement strand
GGTAGCTCAGCTTTATTAGTTGCTGTGGCCTGTGAAGCAGCTATATTGTCCATATGCTATATTAGGATTCCTGTCTGACCCTCAGACATGTTGTCTCAACCTGTCTTCTCGTCCAGATTGCATCCAAAAATGTAAAATTGCAGATATGTTAAATAGAATGTAAAACCATCCCAGACAAACTAGTAATAAAAACTGACAGCCTCCAGCTGAGGAGGTACCACTGGAGCAGAAAAATTATGGAAGGGGAGGAAGAAAAAAAAATTGGGAAAAAAAATGAAAAGTCATCTAAAATTATTTTGGAGAGGAAATTATTTTGGATTTTTGGGGCTAGAATTGCCTTACTCACACAAAGAATCAAAAGAAGAATACAACATTTAGTTCCTATATTTGAGCCCACCATTACTGATGAGAAATTGAGCCCAATGTGGATGACCAGTGTATAGAAAAATTTGCATACATATGAATATAGGTACTTATGTCTTTTTAATATAACTTTCTGGAATCTCTTTGCAGGAACTCTTTGCACCTTTGTTTTTTATATGCAGTAGAAATACAAAACTTTCATTGCAGTCTGATACCTGATACTTTGCTGAAAAAAAAAGAATTTTTTTCATACATTTGGAACAAGTGAAACAGAAGTTTTAAAAAAGTTCCAAATATTTTGCAGGAAATAAGTTAAAAAAATTCTAAGATTGGACAATAATATGGGTTTAATTGACATGTTTGAATGGCCTTGCTCTCTCTTTTTGTCTTATACTGAACACTTTATATATTTACCTAGATGAGATTTTCCTGCAATATTTCAACTTTTTCAGCAATGTTATACTTAGTCTTATCACAAGACACTTATCACAAGACACTGAAATGACTCTGATATCCAGAATGTATACAGTACTTGAGCTTAAAAGCAAAAGTGTGTTGTGTGGTCCCTG
>NW_024500761.1:0-56609 GCF_017590055.1 Onychostruthus taczanowskii | reverse complement strand
CTGTTGGTATGTGACTGGGGCTGCAGTTATTAATGGTGCAGGCCCAATGCTCCAGTCCTCCAACCCCGCCCCCCCCCCAGGAACCAGGTCGTGGGAACCGGAAGGTGGGGCGTGGGAACCGGAACAGGGGAGGGAGGGCCATTGCGTGGGAACCTGGGCGGAGTTGAGAGCCTGGGCGGAGTAGAGAGGTGGGACATGCTCCGCCTGTGGGCGGCACCCTGAGGGCGGGACTAGGGGAGGGGGAGGAGAAAAGGGCAGGGAAGGGGGTGGAGGAACAAAGGGTGGAGCGACGCAGGGGTGGGCAGGGTTTTGCAGAAAAGGGGTGGGGAGGAAAGGGTTGGAGGGAAAACGAAAAGGATTGTGGGAAGAAGACAGTATTTTGGCAGGAAAAGCCATGCGGCCACCACCATCTTGAGCTCCATGGGAGCCATTTTGGGACAGGGTCTGAGAGTTATCACACTTCGGGACTAAGAACTCAATTTTGGGTTTGACAACCGGGGACTTCGGGGTAGGGGAAACAGGGTTCAGGGAAGAATCCCCCGAAGTCTGGCCAGGACTCCGGAGGCTGGAAACACGACACATTAACCAATGAGGGAGAACTAGGGAGTGAACAAACTCGTGAGAAACATGCCGGCTAGCCAATAGGGAATGTGACAGGGAGGGACCCTTGTTCCTGATCCAATCACCCACCGAAGAAAGGAGAACTTTCTGGAATATGGGAAGGAGACAGTGGGTGATGGACAGAACTTGGGGAGGGATTGACAGAAGGTAACCAGGGAAACAGGGGAGGAGAGAACGAATTGACACTCTCAGAGAGAGAGGTTCCAGAGGAGGGGGATCCCAGGACCGAACCATTATAGCTTTAGGGGGCAACAGAACACACCAAATGAATCCTGCACCACAACAAGGAGGGAGAAAGGCAGAATTGAATACATCACTTTTCAGCAAAACAAAATATATCCCTTAGATGCTGTTTTATGATTTGACATACATAGTGAACCTGAAATTCTTCAAAGAAGAATTTTTTGCCAGTGATACAGATGGGTGCCTAAGGCATATTTCAACACAGGAGAGGATCTGACCCAGCACTTTCTGGTGTGCCACCACACACTGAGGATGTTTGGGTGAACTGCTGAAACAATTGTTACAGAATCAGCAAAGCACATAAACTTACGTTGAACAAAACTAGAGAAATACCTGTGTTCAACACCTGTTAAACACGGAATGAAAATCTGCTATTAAAAATGCAGTGAAGAATTCATTCAAGCTTGAGGCAGAAAAGGGGGACTACTGTAGTACTTTCAAGACCAGAAGTGTCCTCTCTCATCTGAATCTGAATGAAGGAAATTTTTATCTCAGAACAGCAATCTAGGATCTCAAGATCATTTGCTTTGGCTAGAAATGAAACACTAGAACTATTTTTCTGATCTCTTTCCTGTTCATGCCTCATGTTATACCTTACTGTGATTACACATTGCCAAGAAGATGAAAAGAACATGACTGTATTGTCCTGGACTCTTCAGACTCCTAACTGGACTCCCAGCACCCTAGAAGAGTGAGACAAGGTGCAGCACCTTGCAGAACCTCTAGCATTAACCACTATAGTGGAAGGTTTCAAATTCTTTGACAATTTCCTCTCTATTTATTTTAGGATATGAATGCTCTGTAGAGTTCAGCACTTTCCACATTTTATTTTCTGATTTGAAAAAACACATTAATATTACAAAATTTTAACTTTTTTTCAGAGAGCTTTGCATTCTGTGGAAATTCCCTCTGGTGATGGAATCACACATTTTTATCATCTACCATATCAGAAAACATGAAAAAATATCTGAACATAACTTTTGAGTATCGTCCTAAATTCAGAGAAGTTACATCAGCACAACCTTAATATTATAACAATTATTATGCAATAGCAATGCAAAAATAATATACTGCTGACCATATAAGAGAGCAGAATGGCCTCAGGAACAGTAAGCTCTCCATTCTTTCACTGAAGAAAGGCCTTGCAGTTCCACCAATATTACTGTTGTCTATATTCCAAAAATCAGACAGAAATGTCTTTGGATATCCCTCTTGAATGTTTTGATGGTTGCTCCCACAACACCACAAGTCCAAAATTTTTTCAATGCAAGCTTTTCATGCTAGTACCTTCTCACTTTATACCTCTTGACCCACAATTATATTAGAAAAAATTTAGATTTTCGTTGTGTATCTCATTATATCCACATCTTTATCACTAGCATCTTTTATTTTTTTCCAAGACACAGCTGAAAAATATGTGCCTTCTGCTCACATGTAGAAATGGACAACCAGAGTAAGAAACCTGCCACACAATTTTTTTTAATATTGCATTTGGCAGGATATCACTCAGCAACTCATCTTTGACCAGATTCTGCAACTGTCACTTACTGACAGAGACTGCTTTATCACTAGTCTAGAAAGAGGAAGTGAATTCTCCCAATCTAGGTAGCCTGATAAGCATTTTCTTCCTTGCTTCCCTCCTACAGTTCAGTCTGGTCAGAATCTGCTTTTAAAGCTATCTCTCCTAATTGCAAGAGGAAGTTTTGTAATTTTTTAGTGGGACATCAGAGCGCTTTCATTACATCAGAGATCTATGAACCTTAGAAGAACCTGAAAAAAGAGTTGTTGGATAATTTATGGCCCAGTTGCAATTCTCCAGATATCATCTCTTTCTCCTTTCCACAACCTCACAGGTAGTCACTGTGGACCTGGCAGGAGATAAAAACAGGAGACAAGATTTTTGCCTGATTAATTTTAGATGCATAACTCTTTGACAGAGAAAACAATTGTTTGTGCAGGTGGGGGCGGGGGGAGGTGTGTGATAAGCATTTTCTTCCTTGCTTCCCTCCTACAGTTCAGTCTGGTCAGAATCTGCTTTTAAAGCTATCTCTCCTAATTGCAAGAGGAAGTTTTGTAATTTTTTAGTGGGACATCAGAGCGCTTTCATTACATCAGAGATCTATGAACCTTAGAAGAACCTGAAAAAAGAGTTGTTGGATAATTTATGGCCCAGTTGCAATTCTCCAGATATCATCTCTTTCTCCTTTCCACAACCTCACAGGTAGTCACTGTGGACCTGGCAGGAGATAAAAACAGGAGACAAGATTTTTGCCTGATTAATTTTAGATGCATAACTCTTTGACAGAGAAAACAATTGTTTGTGCAGGTGGGGGCGGGGGGACGGGGGGAGGTGTGGGGGGTGGGAAGCAAACTCTCCTGATTTCCATGGTAAATCTGAAGAAGAAACCTGGTCTGGAAATCTAGAGAATAATTTTATTCTCAGCTACAGTTGGTGCTGTTTAGTGCCTTTGATTGACAAGTAGTTAGAGACCACAATATAGGAGGGAAATTACAGATTTTCTTGGCTGTTGTCAGGAAGTATTGAATCTTAGCAGACCTAATCCTTGCCATTCATAACCTCTGTATCCCTATGTGTATATATATATATATACATAAAATATAAATACACTATAAATATGCTATATGTAGATTCTGTGTGAAATTGCAAAATTTGTTTAATAGATCCAACCTCTCATCTACCTTCTTCTGAATACTTCTGAATATTCACAAACTTCTCTATTATTTACTCTCAATTTTGCAATCTCCTGACACCTTAATTAAAAATACTCTCATTAAAATCCATGGATCCATTAAAATCCATGGAATAATTTAAATTAAAATCTAGCCATAAAATGTAGACAGACTGTGTGTTTTGCAAGAAAGAATATCAGAAAATCCAGAGCTCCCTGAAAGTCTCATGAAACCTGTAATTTCACCTACAATTTAGGACTTCAAATTCTACTAGTTATTGAGCTTTTTAATAAAATCCTGAGTTTTCAAACTATAAGGAAGATTCTTGCTTTTTTAAGTAATACAACATTATTCTAAACTGTTTTTCACCTAGGGCAGGGATTTCTGTTGTGTACTACCCAGGATGGCAACTGTCTTCTTGGCAGGTTTTGTAGACAACTGGCAACTTACAACTAACAAGTCTGTCAGGTGGTAAGGCAGCCGCTGATGGGCTGTGCCTGTATCACTTCCCTAGATGTCTTCCTTTCTAAAATTCCCATTAACTCAATAAAATCTGTGCATCTGTCTGCAAACAAATTAACTTTTTTTTTTTTATGAACTGAGGAGATACCTGTTTTTTCTGTAATGGACTGTTCTGTACCCTTCTGGTGGAAATGTCATAATGTTATCCTTGTGCTGTCTTTTACTTCAGTTAAGTTCTCCTTTTTGATATGTCAGTTTCAATTGCTCTGTTATGATTTTTTGAGGTTGTGAGTTTTTCCTAAGTGTTTGTGTCAGGTAATCTTTGTGTCTAGAAGCTGTAAGATGTTTGACCTAGCCCCTTCGAAAAAAAAAAAAATAAACTTTGGGCATTTCATCTTGTTTGTTCTCCAGAGGCAGAGTATCATTACTCATCCATCTATTTGATGTTGACTTGTATGCCAGTGACTGAGATATTTGTCTGTCTGTTACAAAACTTAATACTGTCATTGAAGCATTGTTTTCCAATTTCCTCAAGCCAGCAACTTTTTCTACATTGAGTGATTTTTAGACTACATCGCTAATATTCTTTTTTCTTTAGTATGGAGTGAATCTGTTAAACTAGAATATAGTTTTCATCCCCACATATTTAGACTGTTAGATAAGATGGTGGAAAAGATTGTAACCTTCCTTTCTACACACAATGTGTAAATCACCAAAGTGATAGATAGGTGAACCAAAGAAAGAAAACAGTAATGGACAATTGCCTTTTCATAAATCTGAACCTGAGGTCTGTCATTAGCTTTGTCAGATATGTAGCCAAACATCAAGAGCTGTGACCAGCAGAGATGCAAACATAGTGACCTTTAGAGAGTGCACAGGATTTAAATAATTTGTCTTGATTCTCACTGACAAAGGAATGGTGAAAAGACACCAAAGAAGCATCTCCAAATGTGGTGCCAAGAAATTTATTCCCTGCTTGTTTTATCCAGAAAGAATTCTTTTCATTAAATCTTTTCTTATTTCTGGACAACCGTTTAAATAACACATCAAATAACCACAACAAAAATCTTGTTTTCCATACCCCAAAGCACAAATTGTTTCTTGACAATTATATGGATCTTCTATGCCAGTTCATAGTGGTTGCCAGGTTTATGGACCACTGAAATTTGAGAGACCAAAATGTACTGTGTTATCTCAATATGTTGAATGCCATGAAACCTTCAGGGAGAGGAAATTGCTACCCAAAAAATTGCCTAGAATACTGACAAATCCTGTTGGTAAAACTAATTAGTCTAATAATGCCCTACCAGGCTAAAGAAAAATAGCTTTCTGACAATAATGGAACTGGTTGCCTGGGAGAAATACTATGCCTTACTCTTCTGTTTAGAAGGAGAATCAAACAGCTCTGAGTTGAGTACTGAAACTCCCAAACTGGGAATTACACTTGCAAAGGAAGATTTCCAGCTACATCTTCTTTGCTAACATATATTCAGAAACATTTAGAATTGTGAGTTACCTTGACATTCTGCTAGAGATTTTAAATGCAATGCAGGCAGCTACTAAGTTTTTTCTTTCTGAATTATTGTAGTTGGTTGGTTGGTTATTTTGAGGTTTTTTACCTGGTGGCAGGGGGAAAAGGGTGCAGGAGGGAGGGAAGGAGGTGAGGGGAGGGGAAGGGTGTCTTTGCTTTTTGATTGCTTTTTGTTTATGAACAATTGGTTAGGAAAGCATTCCAATATGCCTTGATCCACAGAATTTTTTAGCCCTATTTACGATTAGAATATAACTCCTCAATTATAGGATTCTGATATTGTCCTGGATTGGGGCAAATCTGGGAGAAAACCTCCAAAGGGGGCCCCCCCAGAAAGCAAACCCACACAGCCCCTCCCCCCAACCGGTTCGGGAAGGATTCCTCGGAGAGAAGTGGAAAGAACCTGTTTATTTAACAAGCAAAACACCCCCAGCACACAAAACGAACAATACCAGATGACAACACTTCCACCGATCTGAAAAGGATGACAAATTCAGAAAGTCTTTCCTGGGAGTGGTTGCTCTGTTGTTGCTCCCTCCGGCTGCAGCCACAAGATGTAAACTCTTGGTGTTTCCCAGGTTCCAGTCCGGAGCAGGTTTGAATGGTTCCAAAAAGGGAAGGGAAAAAACAGTCCAGGGAAAAATCTGGACCGCTTAGCTAAACTAACTAACAGAAGCAAGAAGCAAAAGCAGAGCAGGAGCAAAGCAGAAGTGAAGCAGGAGCAAGAGCAAAGCAAAGCAGCAAAAAGCCAAGCAAAAAGCAAAAGCTGCACTATGTACTGTCCCATCTCTCTGTCCTGCCAGCCGTGGGGGAGCAGGCTGATAACCAACCAAAACAAACCTTGCTCTTCAGAGCCAGTCTTGAAGGCACAGTACATAATATCCAGCACTAACAGAACATATGATTGGGGATACAAGCATCATAACCTCACCCTAGGACAGATACTATTTACATTCATAAAGATAGATTTACATAACAATTTTCATACTTGCATCACAGGATAGTTACTTTTTGTTTGAATGTTTTAAAAAGGTTCACAAAACTAGTCTTCCCTAAGAAAAAAATGTGGTAAATATCAGTTATTTTGCTCTTTAAATTTTTGGCTTCCACCTGTCTGTCTTTTTTAAACATGTCCAGTAACTTTCTAATAAAGATTTGAGGAAAAAGAATCACCCTCAAAAGACCAGTGTGTTCAGAACTCATTAACTTTTCTTACTTTCACCACAAAGTGTAAATTAGAAATGGATTTGTGGCAGTTCTTCTCTTTTATTCACAGTTATATGCAGTTCACCAGAACTATAAAGAAGTATCCCTCTCAAATTCCATAAAAGTACAAAACACTAATAACTCAACTGTTTTGTTTGAAAAGTACAGAAATGTTAAATGCCACAGTATGTTGTGGTTTAATTTGGGGGGTGTACCCCGGGGTGTCCCCAGAGGGCCCCCTAGGCTGTGAGTTGGCTGGCAACAGCAGGCAGGCAAGGAGACTCCACACGGCTTCTGAGGGTGCTGATTAGATGAGGGTTTATTTGGGGTCCCAACCCCGGGAACAGCATGGTTACTGAGGGGGAAGAGGGAGGGGGAGCCTGGGGGAGGGAAGGGGCAAGAGAGGGGAAAGGCTAAGAGAGAGGAAAAGGCTAAGAGGGTGACCGATTTCGCTAGCACAGCTTAAGAGGGAGATTGAAGTAGGCGCAGAATCAGATTTGGGCCAATGAGATTACAGATACATGATGGTTCAGGGCAGGACCACAGGCTTAGAATATACCATACATTTTGGAGGGGTGAGACAGAGCATACCATTTCAATAAAATGCAATACAACACCTCACCCTTTTTTCTTAGAAAGATAAAGAGAAATATGATAATTAACAATTTAAAAAATGAAACAGTAGTTATACAGTTTTGTAACATTAAAATTAATACAATTGCAGTGAGAATTATGTTTTAAACAGTCCATTCGATTTGATGTTTGCTTTTGGTGTTAGGCAGCAAACATAGAATGAGCATTTAATAAACAGGTTATGTGTGTCCATATTGCAGATCTTAAGTGAATTTAAACCATGAGCGAATGCCTCCTTTGGCACTAAGCTCATATGAGAATTTTGGGATTGGTCTTTTCAGCATGACTGGCCCAAAGGTGTCTAACCTTTAGACACTATTTTGGGTTATCAGTCACCCTCAGAACCTACTGAGGGCAGCATAAACCCAACAGCGATTATGATTCAGCAGTCTAATACTGTCTGANAATTTTGCTTATACGTCATTACCCGAACCAGACTATATTTTATTATAACCAAATTATACTGCCAATGTATTGAATGTATTCAATTTTATATATTTTAAACTATTTTATTTAAATTTCATTAAAATTATTGTTACATTTAATTTTGTTTGGCCTTTTATTTGTGATTGGATAATTGAGCAAACATAACATGGCTAAGCCTCAACATTTCACTGAATTGCAAATTCTACTTTATGAGCTCCTTCCCCTGTTACTCCAAGAGCAGGATAATATCCTTCTCTGCAACCAACACCCCTTTTTTCCTTATTTTGGGTAGATCACCGGGAGCAAACTGCTTGAAGGCGCAGGGTACCCCAAAAAGGTTTTCTTTCACGGAGTTCCTGGCTCCCCATAACCTCCCCAGTTCCCAATCCCTATCCGCTTGTTCTAAAGCACACATCAGCTGGAGCTTTTATCCTAAAACCCTCTAACCTTTTTATCATTCTTACCCAATACCTGTCCTCTCTCCACCTCCTTCCTGTCCCCAGTACTTTAAATCAGTCACCTAGCTAGTCTACTAATGTTTCCTTTGGGTGGAGGAATAGCTAATAATTTATTTTAACTGAAAAGAAAACATAATTCCACCTTTGTTTCATATTTTGAATAGAAATTAATTGACATAATTTTAACTCAATCCTCATATTATCCTTATCTACTTACAAAATTAAAACTTACAATTATTCAGAATAATTCTGCTTCTTTAAAGACATCATGAGAGTTACAGCCTGAGCCGCACTCTTTCACTCCTTTTCCCAATTTCAACAGAACCAGAACTCTCAGGCCCAGAGAAGTTTGGTCTTGTAAAGTCGTGTTTGTTTATCCATTTGTTTGGTTATGGAAGATTGTCTGGAAAGGAGTTATTTCTCATACTGTAGTATTAAGAAAATATTAACAATGTTCTTTTTTACGACTGTTCATTAGGTACTGCAGGAAAAAAAAATCTACTGAAGCTGGACCTTTAAAATATTCTTATTACTCTCAATTCTACAATTTCTTTCTCCTCAGTTTTTTATGCCATTATTTCATTGGCCCTTCAGTTTCCCAAGATGCTGGAATTTCCTTTCTCAGAAAAAATCAAAACACCCTGAGACTTCAGTGCTGGTTAGTTTTGTTTTGTGTTCACCAAAGACTAAATCTTTTTTATAAGGTTGAGTTTTCTGTCCATGCACACAGGTAACTGTAATCTGTGACTACCTTCCTAAAAAGACTGTTCTGATGTTGCTTCTGTTTGGGAAAGGTGTTCAAGTTGAAATAGCTATATATTAATTAAAAACCACACAAATATCATAGAATCATAAAATCATAGAAAGGTTTAGGTTCAAAGGGTCCTTCAAGATCATCTAATTCCAACACCTTTCACTAGACCAGGTTGCTCAGAGCTCCATCTAACTTAGCCTTGAACACTTCTATGGATTGGACATCGACAACGCCTCTGGGCAGCCTGTGTCAGAATAAATTCGTTCCAATTGCTTTCTGATTCAAGTATTATTCAACTAGATGTTTCTCTTATTGTAAACTCTTTTCAGTTTTTCTTATTTTTCACTTGAGCTACCCATCCAGGTGATGCTATTGATAAATTACTGGCAGTGGATACTTAGGGACCAAAAATACAAGATTACATACATGACATGAAATTTCTCTCATGCATTCTTCTTTCAATCACTGAATTAGGGAAGCCTAGACATGGGGGAAGCAATGTGCTTGATAGTGCCATTAAGCCCCTATTTCAGAAATTGATCTAGTCTCTGCTTAACCACTCTTATTTCTTTGACATTCGTACCAGTATAACAAAGTAGCATTATTTTCTATGTTCAATTACTCATTCCAATAAAAAAGGATGCCACTTACGTACCTCACTGATGTATTTTGGGAGGTTTTTTTGAAACAGAAAAATGACATTACCCATTCATCATCTATGAAAATTAATAAACTTTATAGACATATAGATACCGCTTTCTCTCCTCTGTCCTCTCAGAGCTCTGTCTCCTAACACTAAAGTAGTCTTTGGACACATACAAATATATAATGTATGTATAACATACATTATATATAATATAATATATAATGTATAATAATAACATCTATGCTACTACAGTTCACCAAATAGATCAGTATGGAAAAAGAAGTTACATTAAAGAATAGTTTAGATATTACTTCTTAACTATTTATACAAACAAGTCTATTCATACTCTAAATGAAAATTAATAATACGTGAATATTAAGATGTTGCTGCTTTGTCAGACAAGATTGCAATTTGTTGACATTTCCATGCTGTCAAGTGTATCCAAAATGTGTACTGCTCAAGGGCAATATTATTTAAAAAGTATTTGAAAAATAAAGAAGGTCACAGATCCTTCTAGTAGTAAAACAATATATTTAAAGGTTGTATAAAACAGATGCTGGAAAAACATTTTTGCTGAGCCTTTTTTTTGTTAAAAAATAGTTTCCTGTAAGTTCAAAGGTTGCATAGAAATAGATAAATTTATCTCTATTTAAAAAGTACTTATTTACATTGTTCTAATAAACAAATTAGTAATATGGCTTAATATCTATAAGTAATACTTAATGATAATAGCAAAACATTGATAAAATACTCAAAAGTATGCCATCAAAAGATTTCAGTATCACCTAAGTTAGTGTTTTCTAAGTTTAAACTGAAAATTCACTGATACTTTTGAGAAAGGAATTTGGAAACCACAGAATAAGTAATGCCATGAGGGATAGCTTAACTTAATTCTGACTTCTTCACCAAAATTCTAAGTGTAAGCCATGGCTGAGAATACAATCCCTTTACTTTAAAATCACCTTGTTTACCAGAAAAGAAGAATTTACAAGGAAAGGCAAATTGCTTTACACGCTATTGGGGTCTCATTGAGAGAGAGAGAGGAAGTGTGTCAGCAGCAACGGTCCTTTTCCATTTCTAGGAGGAATTGTAAGTCTGAAAAAATTTAGTACATAATGATGCTAAGAAATCACCATTTAGCTTCTTTGCATTAACAAACAGCTTTATTAATCTTAGCCTGTTCCTCATTTTAGTTCTTGAATGAGAAAAATAACTGTACCTCTAAATGTATAATATTTCCAGTTGTCAGGAAATGACAAAATGGAAAGGGAAAAAAAAGTCAAGATCAGTATGGTACTTACAAGCCACGCTCTATAGTTTTTCTATGAAACTGTGTTTTAATGTCAGGTTTCACACTATTAAAATAGCTGTTTGCGAAAACACCTCTGTGAAAACCTGTAATCGGCTACTACTCTGCACTGCATTACATTTATTGCAAAATTGGTTCTGACAACATATATTGCCACTTAAAAATACTCTCTCCATGTACTACAAACTGAAATATTTTTCCTTATCACATACCAAATAAAACATTTCAGATCTTTTTAATCAAATGTGTAGTCTACTGAGTTATTTCATACTAAATGGTTAAACTCTGTAAATGAAATGGTAGATGCTAATCAGTGGCTCATTCTAAGTGGAGAATGGGGAGAAGAGACATGATGTTTCATTCAGGTACAACCACATTTCCTGTGTCATAACCATCTGCAAAACAGCATTTATATAAACACATTTTACAGTAAGCTCTAACATCTATTGGGCAAAGCTTTGGCATCACAACAGGATTTACTCTGTCTCTGTCAAGGACAACACACTCACAGAGCAAACAAGTGTAACCCAGGGATTCCAACTGCAAGAGGAAATACAGGTTGCTATGTAACAATTTATGCAGATTTTGCAGCAGCAGGTGGACATTTTGAAAGCAATTGATGCCCATTTGGCTCTTGCACCCAGCATTACCAGAAGTTTGAGTTTTACACCAAACCAGCCACAAAACGCATTGTGCTTGTAGAACATGAGTCTGAACATACCTGATCCTTCTCTCTCATCTTTAGGATACTAGATAAAATAATTTACATCCCTACTTCCTCAGAAGTAAAAATCCCAAAGCACAGCAGATGTAACTTTCTTCTCTTCCCTCCTTCATTAAGAATAATTTTAATTTTCTGAGGTAGAGTCCAGTGGTGAGACATGCACAAGTGGACCCTTACAGCTTGTACAGACCCTTTTGAAATCCATGTCTCATGCTGTGACTTTTAGGGTCCATTTCATTACTTCCACAGAGGAGCAAATTAGTAAGCTTCCTGATCATTAGTGTAGATCCTCTTCATGAGAAGAAAGCATGGTTAAAAATCGGAAAATACAGGAAAATTGAAAACATAACAGAGATGCAGGCATAGTAGTCAACACTATTTGTTTGTAACCTGCATTTAAATAACTACATAGATGTGAACTTGGCAATGACAATTCAAAAACTCTTGTTTTCAGTTTCTTGGTTATGTACTTGTAAGTCTCTGTGACATTCAACATCAGCTGAAGTTGCTTTCCTTGGTTTGGTTAGACAGATGCAGGAGACTAGTTCTCAGATTCAAAAAACATACGGCTTTAAAAAAATTAGATAGTCTTTCTTCTTTGTGAAGAAAGAAGCAGGAATAAGAAGAGAAAAGCATAGCATTCCTGTTCTTTGGAGTCATATAGTGGAATACTTGCCTTCCTTGTGAATGATCTCTCTGTCTGATCTGCCAAGCTTGAGGTGTCAGCATTATGGACCAGGCTCAAATATATGCAGACATATGCACAATACTAGACATGTTACATCTGTATAATAGAGATTTTTTTTTTTTGTTTGGGGAGGGTGGGCAGAGGACAATGATTTGGCTAATATTACTAATAATAGTCTCTAACAGTAGTGCATTTTTTTCTCATAATTAACACACAGATTGAAAAATTCTATTCAAAAACAGACACCTTCGTGAACATCTCCCTTGTGATGGCTGACTAAGCCATGCTAGCAGCAGTCATAACACACTATGCAATATAATTTCCTTCCAAGTGTTTTAATTTCATAAAGTTGGCAGACCCAGCACTCAAAGGCTTTTTAAAGTTCCCTTTCTCTCTGTCAAATTATTTGTTGTTACTGCCTTTCAGCTTGTGTGCTTCTGTAATCACTACTTGAAATTATCCTGAATCTTCATTTTAATTCTTTTGTAACCCCTTTTTACTACTCTGATGGCCAAAATACACTTCCTTATTGGCTTAAATTCCAACTGAATTCATGCAGCAGAGTACTCAGATGGAACAAAACTTCCAGGTCTTAGCAGGATAACAGCCATGCTAAAAGGGAACTGCTAACTCAAACACTTATTGGGAAATGACCTAGCAATTGCAAGCCACACCAATGTTCTTGTAAACTCCATCAGGGAGCATGATAATTCTTGATATCCACTGTTTTGGGGAATATAGTAACTCTTGCTGTTTTTCTTATTCAGTTTCAATCACAGAATTGCACAAGATTGACCCCAACTTCCAAAATAGAGAAGATGCACTTGAAAGCATTACTTCAAGTAATATTTCAGAAATACATGAAGATATTTTGCCATCACTGGGGAATTCCCAGAAGCCGTATAGAAAAAGGTAGCATAGTGAGTCAGCATGTTCTACATGACTCAGAACTTGAATCAAAACTAGCCAGCTTAAGCCTCCGATGGGGGACAATCAGAGAAGTACAAGTGAGTTAAGATAAAAATAATGTAACAGATAAAGTGAAAGCCATGTACACAAGGAAAAGTAAACAACATCCACTGCTCCCCATGGACGTGCAGGTGTTTACCTATTCAATCACAGTGACTTGGGAATACAAACTATCACACCAAAAATTCCCCTGTTCTCTTGCTCCTTTCAGCTTTACATGGTGAGCATGACTCCATATGGTCTGGAATATCCCTGTGGTCAGTGTCAGCTGTCCTGGCTGTGTTTCCTTACAACTCTTTCTGTACCCCAAGCCTGCTTACCAGTGGGGTGAAGGGCAGAAAAGCCCTTGGCTCAGTGGTAACTAAAATATCCATGACTTAACATAGTTTTCAGCACAAATTCAAACCACAGCCCCATACCAGCTACTGTGAGGAAAATTAACTATATCCCACCCAAACTCACATTATCCACCCTAAATTCTATAGTTTTGTGTCATGTTCAAGTAGCAGACTATCCAATACATCCTCATGAAAGACTCTGTCCCTCCTCTCCATCCTTTGATGAAATGCCTTATCCCTTTTTAACTTTTCAAATGACGTCACCATGTCAGACCTCAACTAAAGCAACAGCCTTTACAAGAAATTCAGACACAGGATAATTCATTATGGAAATTAATCAAAAGTTTGTGTAAGCCGTCACAAGTAGCTGATGTATGCAAGAGCTGAAAACCTACATTTTAAAGAACACTACAAAATAATAGCTTATGCTAGAATTTCCTAGGTACAATTTTTACATATAGACACTGTAAACTGCATTATACAGTCATATTTACATTTAATAATACAAGAAAATGCTTAATTCTTCAATATGAAAAATTGAAATATGAATAAGCTAAAATTGAAATATTAAAGAGCTAAAAATTGCAGCTATGGTCTTTTGACTGATGTGAAAAAGCTATTTACCAGCATCCCACAGCATAATTTGTTTCAGTTGTTAAAAATAATCGGGTTTTGAACCTCCTGGAAGTAAACATATAGGGGAAGAGGCAAGTAGTGCAGCCAGGGAGGAAGAGCAGGAAGAAGCCCTTGCAGCACTAGAGGTTGAGGAAGAAGCAACTGTAAAAGCAGCTGCTGCTGGAGCCCAGGCTGAGCAATTAGGAGGCATCAAAGAGCTCTTGGAACCCAGGCAGCTGAGTGCGTGCAGGGCTGCAGGTAGCAAAGCCTTGGCAGCATGTGGAGGGAGGTGAACCTTGGGTGTGTCCAACACTGGGTTCCCATGTGCAAAAGAAGCCATGGCTGTCCTGGCAAGAAATTCTGCCCCTAGTGTCCCACCCTGGTGCCCCACCCATGCCTAGGCCAGAGTCCCTTCGCCTCAGACCATTGGTCAGTTGGACTCAGCATCCTCTGAGAAGAAACAGCGTCAGCCTAGAGCTATCTGGTGTGCAACTCGAAAAGCACAAAAAACCGAATATCTGAGCAAGCGGCAGCGTCATTTCAACACCACCCCGCTACGTGTCCTCGCCTAGAGTGAGAAGCCCATGTCTTTGCAGCAAGAACAGGTCCTCCTGTACCAGGCAGGATGGGCCAGGCCACAGGCTGCTTCGGCTCCAGGTAGGCTCCCCTACAGCCCGGGGACACACAGCCACAGCTGGGTGTGCAGCCTTTCTTACAGCTGCCATGCTATGTTCTGCAAAAAGGTTTTCAGCAGTGATAAGGCAGTGCAGAGCACGGCCATGGCTCTGAGCCGCAGCCGAAAGGCCAGCGAGACTCATCTTCCCCTCCTTCAGGAGGAACTGGTGGTCGCCAAGCTTGAGTAAGAGCCTGAGAGCCCAGATGCCTTTGCCCCATCCCTGTCCCTGGGCCCGGGTCCAGCTGGCCTGCCTTAAGCCCCAGGCCCACAGCCCTTGGGGCTGGATGCACCAGCGTTCATGCAGGTGTTGTTGGGCGGCAGGGGGAAGGGGGGACACACCATAGCTCTGTGCCAGCGGACACCAGGGAGGTCACCTGCCCCTCACTGCTGGCCTCTGCTCTCTGCAGCCGCGGCACCACCCTGCACCCACAGCACTGCCTGGCCCTGGACCAGCCGTGGGTGCTGAGTGCCAGGAAGGAGGCGGTACTGCAGGCAGAAGAGCAGCAACAGGAAGGCAGCGATGAGGATGCCACCTCCATCATCATGTTCTGTCCCAGCAGCTCCTGCTTTGCCACTTTTGGGTGAGTCACGGTGCCATGTGCCATGGAGGGGCACAAGAGTTTGCCATCCATGACAAGCAGGAGGCCTTGGGCCGCTTTGCTTCTGGCCTCTGTGAAGAGCAGGAGCAGAGAGTGGCCTGTGTGACCCAGGCAGCTTTGGCTTGCCAGAAGGCAACTGACAGGGAAGCAGGGCTTGGGCAGCATCTCTGTCCTGCCCCCACCACAGCGCTTCAGGTCCCTGGGCATAGGGTGAGATGGTGCGGGCACGCCTTTCTGCCCCCCAGGGGCTAGGAGCAGTAGGGCCTGATGCTGGTTCTCTTCTTGTCTCATCTCTTCCTGCAGCTCCCAGGCACTGACGGAGTAGTGGGTGGGCACACTACAGGGGTAAGCTGCTGCTGCTGCTGCTGCTGCCTCAGGGGGACACTCCCAAGGCAGCCGCACTGGGGAACACAGCTCCTCAGCTGGGGAGAGCTGTGGCTGCCAGCAGCTGTCGGGCACAGTTGCCTGGTGAGGCACTGCAAGTGGCTTGGGGTTCCCCCAGCTCTCTGCCCATCCCTTTTGCTACTACACCGGACCCAGGGAACCTGAGCCAGCCACCTGCCAAGCACCAAAGCCCTGGCTGTGCAGTTGAACAGCTGCCGTGCAGCGAATGTCTCTGTGCTGCCAGCTCCGTGCATGAGCACTGGTCTGCATGCCCAGCCCCAGAGGCATGGCTCTTCACCTTCTTGCACTGCTTCTCTCTTGCGCAGCAGAGGCCACTGAGCACCTGAAGCTGGAAGAGCTGCAGAAGGTCAGAAGGGGCAGCCATTCCCCCCACTGTGGCATGTGGCTGTGCTGGGCTGCTGGAGAGCCTTGCCTAGTGCACTGACCTTGTGTGCAGGGAAGCAAGTGGCCCTGCTGTCACTGGGCAAGCAGAGCCTTCAGGGAGCCAGCACAGTGCTGGCATGTCCTTGCTGCTGCTGCTGGCAGGAGCACTGTTGCATGGGGCAGAGAAGCTGGCAGGCCAGAGGCTGCCAGCTGTGTGCCACGCTCAGGCTGCTGGGGCTGGCTGGCAGCTGGCTGTTGGCCCTTTGTGCTGCAGGGCTCTTCTCTGAGATTAGCTGGCTTCTTGCCAGCTGATCCCAAGCAAGGTCCTGCCATGGTCCCATCTGATGAGGGAGGTCGACTTGGACGCCATCCAGGTGAGTTTGGGAAGGAAAGGCAAGGTTCTGCTCTGGCTGAGCTGTGATCACTTGTCCCCTGAGTTGTGGCCACACAGAGATGGCACCTTGAGGGAGGACTTGTGCAGCTGCCCACAGCTTGGAGAAAGGCAGGGCCAGGGCAGGTGGGGGGTTTGTCCCAAAATCATGCCAGCTCTCAGGAGCTTCCAAGCAGCAGCCACACTTGCAGCTGCCAGCTGCCTGCCTGGGATGCCACACAGCTCTGCACGGCACCTAAGGCAGGCAGGGCAGACTGGGGCAGGGCAGGGCAGGCTGCAACAGCATCAGCCTGGTGGTCTCCACTGACAGGCTTTTGTTCTCTTTTCCTTTACAGTGGGAGAGACTAGCGCCAGCAGCGGCTGGACGACGAGGAGGAGGAGAATGTGGCTGCCCTGGCCCTTTGTTCTGTGGCAGGGCCCAGCTGGGGCTGCCTGGTCCCCAGGCTTTGAGGGCTCTGGCTGCCCATGGCACGCTGAGGACGGCATGCTGCCCCAGCCCATGCTGATAAGGTAGACTACACAGGTGCTGCCCATCCCTGTGTTCAGCTGCTGAGCAGTCAGGGTCCCCTCAGCTTTCTGGCTCAGCCTTCTGCTGCCAGCCTCTTGGCAGCAGGAGGCAGGGAGCCCAGGCTTGGCAAGAGTTCTGGCTCTGGCCACTGCTTTTGCACCGGGCAGCTTCTCATACACATCCCTGCCCTCCTGCTTGTCCTTCAGGAACTGCTGGCTGTCCTGCATCAGCAATGGCCCACAAAGGGAAGGCATCTTCTGCAAAGCCGAGAGCGCCAGCACAGTTTAGGAGCTGCATCAGGCCCTAAACCAAGGCCTGCCTGTGGACATGGCAAGCCAGCTGGCACTGCTGCTGGCCATCATCTTCAATGTAAGCCTTCCTGTCTTACCACTGCAAAAGCTCCTGCCTGAGCTACCATGCTCCAAGGCTCACCAGCAGACCTTGGCCTTGCAGGACTTCTTGAGAAGCATCCCTGCCAAGCTCTTCATTACAGACCTCTACTAGGACTGGATGGCAGCCATGCAGCAGGGAGGACAAGATATCAGCTAAAAGTTTAAGTGTGGGTGGCAGCTACCAGCTCTGCAGAAGGCACTGGTGGAAGCCTAGCACTCACTTGAAAGGGGACACTTTTCTGAAGAGGCTGTGTTCTTGGGCACCTTCCTCTTGCTGGCTGGCAGTCCCATTGCAGGGCAATGCACGGGGAGCCTTCATTTGTCTGGGCCTGGGGCAAATCCAGAGCTGGGCTCCACCACCACGCTTCCTTCTTGAAGGAACCCTGACCACAGTCTGAGTCCCTACAAAGCCATGTGGCACAGTTACTGGCTGCCCCCTGCCTGGGCCCAGCTCTGGGGATGGTTGTGGGCAATGTGGGCCTACTGATGAATGTTGCCTTCCAGCTCCCTCAGAGTGGCCAAGAAGTTGCTTGCTGCCAACCTGCTCCTCCTCAAGCAGCTGCTAGCCCTGCTGTGGCACACTGGCCAGCACGTGTCCACCAGCTGCATGACCTGCAGCAACCTGGCCATCTGCCTGGGGCCAAATCTGCTGAGCCCAGTGCAGGAGGAGCAGCTGGAGCTCCAGGTCTTGCTGGCTGAAAACAACAAGGTAATGGCATTTTCAGCAGCTGCAGCCTTGCTAGCTAAGCCAACTTGGCTGCCCAGATGTGTCTGTGTCGTACCTGGCAGCCCCCTGCCTCCAGCCAAGGCCGGTGCAGAAGCTGCCTGCAATAGATGCCACACAACCACCTCCTTCTGTACAGAGGCACTGCTCAGCAGTGATGGCAAGCGCTACTTGGCATGCTCTCAGGACCCCTGGGCTGAGAGCAAGGCTCTGGGGGAGATGAGGGTGATGGTGGCGGAGGCTGGGTGGGCAGGGAAGAGCCACGGGCTGAGAGGGCTGGGGGGGCTCAGGGCACTGAGGATGCCCAGGAGAATGGCAGCACTGCAGGGGCTGATGGGCTAGGAGGCTTTGAAGGGACTGGGAGCTTGCAGGCATGCTGAGGCTATGGCGGGGCTGAGGGCACGCTGCAAGTGACTCAGTGCTCCATTTGCTTCCTAGAGATCTCCGTCTGCTCATTTCCAGAAGGGCTGCTCTGCATGGCTCCAAGGGACCGAGGGGGAGTGGGGGGAGATGGGCTGGCCACATATGTACCAGGTTAGCATTGTGTCTGTATATAGTTATGTCTCTATCTATCTGTCTATCTATCTATCTGTCTCCAGTTCTATTTCAGTAGATATCAAGTTGCATAGCTGTACAGTTCTATGTCTTTCATTACAGAGGTACAGAAATGTGGATGGGTACTTTAGTATTTGTGTAGTTCTTTATCACAGTTTGCGCTGCATATAGCCATTTTTATGCAGATGCCAATATACTTACACACCATAAATTGTTTTGTTCACCTCAGTATGAATTTCTGTGTAAACATGCATTGCATTGCACAGATTTGTTTAAGCTCTGTGGGTATTTAGAGAGTGTGATTGCTATTTGTTTCTGTCTGTCCAAACATGTATCTGTATAGGTGTGACTTTGTAAGCTGTCAGACATTAGATGGTGTGAACTGCAAATGATAGTTTATCTAGTTGTATCTTTCCATATAGTCAGCAGAGATGTAAAAATCTGTAGTAAACTTGTAACAGAACTTGTTAATTGTATGAAAGAAGCACGGGTACAACAAGCTGTAATACATTTCCTTTTTTAACTCAAGCAGCACCACTGGAGCAAGGTGCAATCAGTGAAACTTTGGAACTGAAATGAGTGTTGGTTGGTATCATTGGCAGCAAGTAGCAGATGTCCACCTTAGGATCCAGGAGGGCTTTGGCAAGGAGTGCTGATGGGGACAGGGGGAAAAGAGACAGGCGTGCCCAGCCGATCCCCTGGTTGCGTAAAGACGGGGCAAGAACCTGTAAAAGGATTTGGGCAGGTGGCAGAGCCACACGTTTGGGGAGAAGGTGCTGAAAGGGCCTGCTAAGGAAAGCTCCAATTGCCATTGGGAATGTGGGCAAAGGAAAGAAAGGCCCAATCCAAGGGGACATCTGCCTTCTTTCAGGACTGCCCAACCCAAACCCATCCATGCTTCTAGGCCTATCTTAAGTCCCATTTCTCAGGGCTGGGCGTGGGCAAATCACCTGCCCTTTAAGAGCCACCCTTGGGTTTTAGCCTTGGCTTCCACAGCCAGAGGCAACCTCCCACCACTGGGGGAGTACCATGAACATGGCAAATGTGCTGCCTAAGGAGGTTGGCTAGGGACTCTCCAGCAACCAAGGCACAGTACAGCCCCATCTGATGGACACATCCCATCAGCACTCTGAAGTGATGGGATGTCCTAATGCGTTCTGGGACCCTTTGAATAGCCTTGACTCAGGCATAGGGGCATGCAAAGGAGCAGCACTGTACGGATCATGGCCAAAAGTGCTGTGGATTTTCCATGAGCTGGGGAGGCCTTGGGGACAGGTTGCCTGGTAGCAAGGGTCAGTGCTGCCTGCCCTCTGCTGTCCTCTGCAGGGGCTGTTGCCTTTGAGTGATACAGGGGATGGGCTGAGTGTCCCCTCAGACAGTGGGCAGAGGGCACACAGCTGGCAGAGAAGGTTCATGGAGGGGAGCGTCATGCTGCTGCCCAGCAGAGGGACCTTGAGGGGCTGGAGAAGGGGGCTGGCAATCTATTAATATAGTATAAATTTCATTTTGGTTAAAACCATTTTTCTCACTGTATATTTACAGCAGTATTTAATTGATCTTTAATAACAATTGTGATTGCCCCTAATTTTCTTACGATTTGCCTTTTTAATTGACTCTTTTATTTTCTGAATACTATTGATGTGCTTTGCCAATGCTGCTTCTTAATCTGCTTCAAGTACACAGGCATTTTCAGTGTGTTTTCAGATTTTAGTAGTTTTATTATATCCACATAGATGCCTCCTCTGGATAAGATTTTAAATATATGTTTAAATGAAAATGTATTTTGACAGGTCTTCCTTGACATCTCAGGCAGTCTTGATAAACATTGCTATGCAGAGATAAGGAGAGAGAGGAGAAATTGTCATTCACAATTCCATGTAATCTCAGTGGGAAACTATCTATGAAAAGAAGATGCATTCTCTTTAAGTTCTTAACCTTATTAATCAAAACCCATTGACATACTTATGCTTAATTTAACATGAGGCATTCAGTTGACTTATTAAAAGCAGATACTGAAATAATTAATTAGACATCAAACTGATAAAAATTTGTTTTCACTGCCAAAGGTTTACTAAAAGGTCAGGAACATAATTAGTGTTCTCCTCTATCCTTTGAGTTGCAGGGAATGATAATGGAAGACACAGAATGACACAGCAAATCAATATCTGTCTCTGTGACTTGTGTCACCAGCAAAATTTTTTGAGTTTTGGTCACTGTTGATCTACAGGACATCAGGCCTGCTCACAACAGACAGTATACCAAGGATAAAGGATCTTTGCACTGGAATTAGGACTCTTCAACAGAACTTTTATGTGAAGGGAAAATGCATGAAAGCAGGCTCCCTAAGCCTGAGGGCAGAGGGCAGGACACTAGTGTTTGAGGGATGGTGTGGAGTCCTTCATTCTGCTTCATAATATACTGAGTACAATGGGGCACATTTAAAAAATGTAAGAGGAAACAAGAAATTTTTTCCTAGTCCCATGACTATGACACCACTGTGATAAGCAAAACCTGAGTTTTACTGACATGAGTCATATGACTGGTGTGTCATGACAGATGGTTGCAGGCTTTTCAGGAGGGATGGGCAGAGCTGCTGAGGTGGCAGGGTGGAGTTGTGTGTAAGGAAGGGATGGGATTGTATGACACTTGCAGTTGGCAGTGAAACCCCTGAGAGTCTCTGGGTAGACATGATGGTGAAAGAAAATAAACATATTTTTTGGGGACCATGCTGTCAACCATCCATCCAGGATGATATATTTATGCATTTTTCCACAAGGAATTAAGGAGTATGTCAGAACCACCTGCATTTCTCTCTATGAGTGATTTCAATTTCTCAGGCATCAACTAGAACATCATACAGCTGACAAAAACAGGTCCCCAGAAATTTCTGAAATTTCTTAAAGATGAATTTCTGGAGCAGGTAGTAAGGGAAACAGCTACGACAGGTTTGTTGTTGTCATATTTTTTGCTTGCAAACAGAGAGGGCAAAGCACAGGTTGGTGAGTATCTTGGTCACAGTGACCATAAAATGTTTACGTTTCAAATTGCTGGCTCTAGGAGGAAAACCTCCAGCAAAACTTTGACCCTGGATATCAAAAGAGCAGATCCTGGGCTGCTTAGAGAACTACTTTGAAAGGTCACCATAGAATGTGCTTTTGAAGATGCTGGATGGAAATTGGTGGTAAGCAGGGGTCTGTGCTAGGACTGGTAATGTTTCATAACTGTTTTAATGACATAGATAGTGGGATTCAGTGCAGCCACAAGAATTTGGCAGATGACAGGAAGCTGAGTGACAAGCTCCAGAAGTGGGCCCACAGAAAATTCAGGAGTTTCATCAAAGCCAAGTGCAAGGCCATGCATCTTAGTCTACAATTTCTTCAATAGGATAAGTGGCTGAGGAGGAGCTGATCTCCTCTCTCAGGTGACCAGCACTAGGACACAAGGAAATGGAATTAAGCTGGAAGGGGATGTTCAGACTTGCATTAGAAAGAACTCTTCACTGATAAGGTGGTAGGTTGGAACAGGCTTTCCAATTATGGAGGTAGAGCACAAAACTTGTCAGCGTTCCATCTAAATGATGCTTTTAGTCATATGGTTTATGTTTTGACAGTCTTACTGACTGTCAATAATGTATATATAATGTGAGTTATACTGCTAATGCCAGGAGAACAGGGATGAAGAACAATCTTATAATAGCCATGAATGGTTCATTAAATACTGATAGCTAAGTCTTCAGAAATATTTTATCTTCTGTTCACATGAATTCATGTCTCACAGTGACAGGTTATGAAGATCTATGTATTTACCTTGAAAAACAGCATAGATCATGAAAATTTATTCAACTATTCTTAATGTTTGTTGGGTTTTATTGAATACAGACGCAGTTCTGGTTACCTCATAGTAAAAAAAAAATTTAAAAATTAGCATAACAATAAAAGTGTCATCTCAGGCCCCCAGCTGGGTAATAATTAGCATTGACTCCATGATTCTCAGGAGAGTGATCAATCATTTTATTATACTATACTTATTAAGAAACCATTGCTTTTATAGACAGTTATGATACAGGTGGACCTAATTGGTCCTCCAGTCCAAAAACCATCACCATTGGCTAATAAGGAAACCAGCCTTTGGTAAACAAATCTCCATAACACATTCCACATGCTCACAACAACAGGTGCAGCAAGTGAAGATAAGAATTGTTTCTCATTCTTTTCTCTGATCTTCCCACAGCCTTCCCCAGGATAATGCCTGGGAAAGTTATGTGTTGCTCTCTGTGTCCAGAGAGCTGCTGCCACATAAAAGATATGGCTCAAAGGGGAAAATTAAAATAATAGAGGCTTCTAACTAGAAAGGAACTAAATGAGACTGGAATTATCTATGTAGGGAATCAGAGGAAGCAATAAAAGAATGATTATAAGAAAACTGTAGAAATTATAGATAATACATAGATGTCACCATACCTGAGATACAATAAAATTAAATTAATGGGGTTCTTCTTCATCACTGAAAGGAAATATGGATGGTGGTCTCTAGTTAACAATAATAAATAATAACATGTATATAATAATAAGTACTTAACAATGTTCCAGTTAGAAATAGTAAGTACTTAATATGTGATAGCTCCATAACTTGGAGAACATATTATCCTTAATTTGTATGCAAAGGGAATAGTACAGCTATTTTGCCTAAAAAGAGAATTGAAGCCTTAGCAAAAAGAGTAACTGAATAAAATAGGGGTTTTTATTCAATCACTGCTACCTTTCACTTCCTTTAAAGCATTCATATGCTTCATATGTTTGGATGCCTATGTAGTCTTTTTTACTCTTAGTAAAATATGTTGAATTCAAAGTTTCCTGCACTGGGTTGACCCTGTCTGGATACCAGGCACCCACCAAAGCTTCTCTATCATTACTACCCTTCTCAGCTGGACAGGGAAGAGAAAATGTATTAAAAGTGTTGGCACATTGGTGTTCTTATGTCTGAGGCTTAACACAGGCCAGACCCCTGTAGAGTCATCAGCCAAACAGCCTGTTTCATTGTTCCTGAACAGCTTTTATAGGCCATTCAAAAACTCCCGATGCTACACGGGCATTGGTCTAGTCTCCATGCCTCTCAGACTCTGAACCATTCAAATGCTCTCATTTTAAGAGAGTTGTCATTGGTTGAAACCTCTGTCAGTCAGGCCAGAGGCTGGTTCATGGAGTTAGGCTGGATTTCTTATCCATGGATTTCTTATCCGTTAATGTTCAGTACATGTCAGCTTGTACTGCAACATCTCTCCCTTTTTGTCTGTACAAAAATTATGATTTACTCTCTGTTATCTGTTTGCAGGGGTCCCTAGCAAACAGGGTGACAGAAAACAGCATGGTTTTAATTTGCATGAATTATATACTAGTGAATGTGCAGCGTTTAGGTTCAGAGATTGTAGGCAAGATTCAAGTTTAGCATGTCACAGGCTTAATGGTTAGGTTACAAATCATAGCTTATCTTTAAAACAACAAACTACTTAACTCTTAAAATGGTAAGAAAGTCTAACTACTAGAAAAAAACAATTTGTAAACAAAACTAGAAAAAACAATTTGTAACCAGAAAAACATTTAGTAAAAATGAAAAATAGTTTGTAAACAAAGCTGTAAGTTATATCTTAACTCTAAACTGAAATTAAAAAACTTTGAAACATTCAACTTTAGAACTGTAAGAAAAACAAACTTAACAGTTAAAGCAATTTACAAACAAATAGAGTCTCTATATGAAATGTTATTTCAAGAATCCCAGATTTCTATGAGGTAGTCATGAATTGTTCTGGTTACATGGCTCTGTTAAAGGGACATCAGGATGCTGTCTGTGATTTCCAGCATTCATTGAAATGCATTTGCCTTGGGATTAGGCAGTTGAATATCATAGAATTATTCTATTGTTATATAGTTAATTGAAAAACATAAGAACATTACCTAAAATTTAAAGGGGAGGTATGTACATTTACCCTAACATATTCCCCTTTTTTGTTTGTATTGATGATTAAATTTAGGAACAAAACATGGTTATTGAACAGCACTGATAAGGTACTATTACTTAGAGGGTTGCTGAGAGGTCTCTTTTTTACTATGAGGACTTGAAAGAACCCCTTCTTGATGAATCTTTCTCATTTATCTCAAGGGAAAAAGGGGTTAGTTTTTGTAAAGTTTGTATACTAATATATTTTCTTTACCTGCCAGGTTCATAGCTTGATCAGGACATGACTTGGTTGGGAGAGATTTTTTGTATTTTATATTTTAAAAACAAGCTTGTATTAATATCTAGTGCAAGAAATTTTTAACATGAACAAGTTATGAATAATTAAATAAATATAGGTATATAAATTTTCTAGTTACTGTGGTAATAATGCAAGTAATATACTTTTTTCTGGTACAGGTTAGAAATTTGTTATTGATTTAACTGGTTACTTTTAGGTTTTTAAGTGATGGCAAGTGGCAAATTCTCAGTTAAAAAACTTTGCAGCTGAAATTTGATTATGATGTTAGTAAATTAATGTTCTATGCATGCTTTAGTGGATCTAGAATGTTAGGATGATTGCAGACTCTTTAAATCTTCCAGGTCAATCTAAAAACAATGCAAGCAGAAATACTAGGAATATCAAGAGGACATTTGTTAATATACATCTTAGGAGCTCTTTGAGACACAGTAGCCCATGCCTGAGATAGAAATGTAATATTTTCTTAATAACTTTAGCAGAATCAGCTATCACAGGCTTATCAATTTTGGCTTTAGCAAATGCAAAAAACAGTAAGTATTGTACTATGAACTCTAGTTTCTACTCTCATATTTAGTAAACTGATGTGTGATTTTGTAGTTCTTTTGTGACAAGCCATCGATAGTTTTGCCCTTAGCACATGTTATTAGTTTGTTAGAGTTTGTGTAATATGAAAACTTTCCTGTAGTTGAACTATCAGAAGGCAGGATGGCTGTGAAGTTTTGTTGAGGTTTGAGCAGTAGAGACTTGATGCTTGTTCGCTCTTTCACTGTCCATATGCAGGGAGATGCTAATTTCCCGCTGGACTTGGTGAGAAAGTGGCTTGCTCTCAGTTGTTGTAAAACGGCTGTGTTATGCGGTTGGCACCATCTCTTTGGGACGATTTGATTGTTACTACTCCCACAGTACCACACCCTCGCACGCTTCCCCCCACTTCTTTTTGCTGGTTCGGCGCCTGGAAAGGGCTTTTCCCACGCTTTTCTTCTTGATTTGGTGTCTGCATATCTTCTCAGATCTGTCCTTGGAGGCAGGGCTGGTGGCAGGGCCATGCCCATTGGCGTCATGGCTGTGTTCTCCAGAGGTTGGCTTGGGGAGGAGCCCTGCCCCCTGCCTTAGGCTGGATTCGGAGTGCAGGTACATCCTCCCATGGAGGCGTGGTTAAGCTCCCCGAAGTTGCTGCTGTGTTTCTGGGGCTGGGCCGCCTGGTTTCCAGAGACCGTCTCAGAGTTTCTATGGGGATTGGGAGTGCAGGCGGCCCTGGATTGTCTTTGTTCGCTGAGATTTCCCCATGCCCCGGGCTGCGCTGTTATCCACAGTCAAGGGAGGGTGCCCTGCCAGTGGTATGTCCCAGGGTGGGCTGGTCTCAGCTTGTCGCGAGGCGGTTGTGGGAACAGCATGGTGCTGAGTCATGGTCATAGGCTGCTGCGAAATGGCAGGTCAGCTCGAGTCATTGTAGGAGTCCTGCAGGAAAGGCATGGGATTTTGTCTGTGAGGTGCTGGTACCGGATGCTCCTGTGCTGCCAGGAACCTGCCAACCCCTTCCGTCTCACTGCGCAGTGGGTCTGCTCCCTGCTGGGGGGGCTGCGGAGGACGGCTCTCCTGGCAACAGTGCTGGAGCAGGGAGGGAATTCAAAGCAGCTCGGCCATGCGGAGAAGCATGGCTGGCCATTTCATCCGGTCAAACTGCAGGTTTGGAAAGGTGCCCATTCCTCCCAAAAATTCATCTGATGTCCTCGCCACATGCCTCAATATTAACAGTCTTCATAAATCCAAAATAAGTTTCCACAGCCTTATAACTCTTATCACATTTTCCTCGCCTGTCATGGCTATTCTAATTATGAATTGACCTGTTTGTGCCCAGGTATTAAAGTCAAAAGCAGCCTCTTTAGTTGTGTCTAAACTGTGGTTTCTTGCCCACATTGTTAATGCTTTTTCATCATAGTCTCTGTCACACTCCTCAAGAAGAAGTTTCTATACCCTTATTACTGGGTGATCCTGTGTAGAAATAAAGTTTCCCATGTGCCCAGTGGGTTTTTCTTGAATTTTTAGCTTCTCCGGTTTCTTTTTTCACACAGCCCTTTGGCTGTGATTTCTTGCAAGTTTTGTTGCAGCTTTTATTCTTGCAGCCTTTTCTGCCTATTTTTGGGCTCTTCCGGCCTCTTTCTTTCCAGCTTTTTGCTGTGGACACAGGCTTTGCAGGCTCTGTCGTATGTCTCTCTCCACTCTACCCTTGGGCTAAAACTTAGACTGCTCATACTCACTCTGGGGTCACCTCAGGATACCGTGATGTTCATATGTTTGTAACTTAACACACGACAGACCCCCATTGCTTCATTAACCTAACAGCCTGTTTTATTGCTCCTGAACAGCTTTTATAGGCCATTCAAAAACTCCCAATGCTACACAGGCATTGTTTTAGTCTCTACGCCTCTCAGACTCTGGACCATTCAAAGGCTTGCATTTTAGGAGAGTTGTTATTGGTTTAATCTAGTAACAGTCAGTCAGGCCAGAGGCTGGTTCTGGATTTCTTGTCCACTGCCAAATTAATGTTCAGTACATGTCAGCTTGTACTGCAACAGAGTCTCATGTGCTGAGATAAGTACAAGGAGAGACTACTCCCCAGTTACCATTACAGGTAAAACAGACTCAGAGTGAGGATATTCATTGAATTTGTGAGCCTGCAGAATCAGAGCAGGTTAATCAGAAGTAAAGCAAAACTTAAAAATACCTTCCTACCATCACTCCCTCCTTCCCCAACTCCACCTTCTCCCACCCAGTGGTGCACAGAAATGGAATGGCATTTGTAGTCTGTTCATCACATGTTCCTGTCACTGCTCAGGGAGAGGATTCCTTCCCCTGCTCCACTGTGAGTCTATACCATTGGGTACAGTTTTTCACAATCTTCTGCAAGTGGGTCCCTTTGCACAAGGTTCAGTCCTTCAAGAACAGCCTAATCCATCTTAGGACCCCAGAGGGTCACAAATCCTACCAGGGAACACTGTGGGCTCCTTTCACCTTTCACTGCCATGACCTTCCAGTGTGGGCTTCCCACAGGATCACAGCCTTTTTTGGTGTGGAGTCCTTTGCAGGCTGCAGGTGGACCTCTGCATCCCCATGGCCCTCCACAGGCTGCAGAGGCACAGCTGCCTCACAGTTGGCTGCACCTTGGGCTGCAGGGGAATCCTAGTTCTGTACCTGGAGCACCTCCTGTCCCTCCTCACTGACCTGAGTTTCTGCAGCGTTTTTCTCTTACATAGGCTCACTCCTGTCTTCTCTGTGCACAATTACATCTGTGTAATAATCTTTCCTTCTTAAATATATCACAGAGGCAAGACTGTCATTCTTGATTGGTTTGGCCTTGTCTAATGCTGGGTTGATTCTGGAGGCAGCTGACATTGGCTCTGTTGGACATGGAGGAATGTTCTAAGAGCTTCCCACAGAAGCCACCCCTGCAGCTGCTCCCATTCCAATATCTAGTAAAGCAAACACAATAAATTTTCATTGCCAAGTGCCACAAGAAAGATTGCCTAAATTACTCAATTTAATAACACTGAAATGTAAGTTATTATTAAAATACAGAAAAAAAAAAAACCAACTTTGTAGGCTTGCTAACGTACTAATTTTCTGAAATTTCTGTATATATGGTAGATATACCAGTGCTTACATTTTTTAGAAACATATGACAAAGTAGCAGTTGTATCAATTTAGTAAAAGTTCTTCAGTAACTATAATGAAGCTGGATTTCATGTAATTATTCATTAGTAATTTATACATGAACAAAACATCCATTTTCTGATTTATTTTGGAGAAAATAGCATATCCAGATTGTAATAAGTAGTAATGTGTTTGTTCATTAATTAAATCAATAGCTAAATTATTATACAATATAAAACAATAGTTAAACAGCTAAAAATTTCTTGTGCAGATACATATGGTTGCTGGTTTACTATAATGCTTTGGGAATTCCATTGTAAAGGTATGCCTTATGAAAGGAAAGTAATGAAAAGCAGCTGTAATAACAATCCTTAAACTCGCAAGAATTACTTAGCTTGCAGAAAACATATAGTGTTCTGTATAGATATACCTTATAAGGCAAAAATTTAAAGCTGGGGAAAAAAAAAAATAGAGTTCACCCAGCATTCACAAAGAGGAAGATTAAGCCTTCATCCCATGACCACCAGAAGGCAGGAAAAGACCCCCTTGCTTATTCTTGCTTGCAAAAATAATAAAGATAATTATATGAACCTTAAATTCAATGAACTTGTTTATCACACAGATTTTTATTTTTTTTTTTTAAAGTAGATTGTGGCAGTGGGTGTTAGTAGGAGTTTTGAAGTTCCTGTTAAAATGAGTTTGGAGGTGTTTGGTCCCTTAACTGTCTGGTTGGGATGGCAGTTTGAAGATGTTTGGTCTAGGTTTTGGACTGTCTAGCCATTGCAGTTAGAATAATTTATGCCCTGAGTCTGGAAAGTTCCCTGTCAGTCAGGTTATTCTTCTTTAGTATTGGTTTGTCTTTCCCGCTTTTAGTTCATGACACTTTCTCCATTTCCCCCCCGCCCCCCGATTTCCCGCTCTCTTTGGCTTAAAAGGCGCTACTTTTCCCTGCTCCCCGGTTCTTTTGTCGGTGTTTCCCCTCGGGTCCCACTAGTCCCGAGTCCTGTCCGGTGCAGCGCCAAAGCCAGCAGCCCCGACCCAAGCCGCTGCTGAGAGAGAAGACAGCCTGCGCAGCGCGGCAGCAACTGTAGTGCCGGCGATGGGAAAGCCCCGCTGCCGCCGAGCCGCTGCTCTGCGGGCTGCTGCTGCCCGCTCGGCTCCTGCTCAGGAGAGGGACTGCCACCACTGGCTCTGCTGCTGCCTTTGAGGTTGCGGCATCTGTTTCGCCTCGGAGCTGCGCGCAACGGGAAACAACTGATCTTGGGCGATGCCGCCCCGGCTCGCTCCGCGGATTGCGAGGGAGAGAAATAAAGGCAACTCGGAAAATAACACGCGAAAGACCCTTTCTTCCCCCTTTACTTCTGCCTTTAGACGCCAGCTCCACGTTTGTTAGGATCTGCGCCGGTGGCTGAACCGCGTATCCTGCTTGCCTGCGGCAGAGCCGGACCGCAGCCAATCCCTGGCGTGCGCCCGGGGAAAGCGAAAGGAGTTCGGATCGTGCCGGTGACCGGCGTTCCTGCTCCTCCCGCGACCGCGGCGCGGCGTCAGTAGACCATGCATCATTTCTTCTCACAGTTTCCTCACCAGATACCGAGGTCTTTTGGACTGACAAAATTTTCTGAAAGACCTCCATAAGAGTGTGCCATAGGGAGGAGAGCCAAACATTGTCAGATGATCAGTACCACAAGTTCTCCCCAAGGGGCTTAAGTTCTTGGTCTTTCTGACTTAGTCTTTGTTTCTAGCCCACCATGTAGAGCATGTCAAGAAAAGGTTCAGTGTTTATGGATTGACCAAAGTCATGGACCTGAACCCCTGTGATGTGACTGCAGGGGAGGCCAGCGAGAAAGCCACTGCAGCCCCTTGCAGTTTTGGTGCATGGAGGCTGCACACACATCGGGAGAACTTGTCAGGGCCTGGGAGAGGGCCATCTCATGCTAAGTGGGGATCCCTGAATCAGGAGGTGCCAGCATGAGCAAGAAAGATGAGCAGCTGTCTCTACACACATCTCTCTGCTTGGTGGACTGAACACAGTGTCACATTCAGTCAAGGAACAGCTTGTTAAATTTATACCTACTATGACACTTCTTTTATGTCCATAATGCACACTGCAACTGGTTTTGAATATTCATATGCAAAAAAAGAACCACTTCCTGTGAATCATGTGGTAAAAGTAGTTAATCAGGTGGTTTCTTTACTACATAAATCTATTTTTTCATTATTACCCAGAGCACTCTAGCCTGAAAAAGTGAAGAAAAATAAAATTGAAAAAAATACTGTCTTCTTAGTAGCAAAACCCATTAATAGTCCTGGGGATTAAATAAATATGTTGTGTAGCCTGGAGGAAACAGATAAACTTTACGTATTTGGGAATGCATATGATCAGTAACAGAAAGTAAGAGATGTGACTGATTCACCTCTATTCACTAAACCTAATGTGAATTCTGCATTTCTGTCACTGCAAAATTAATATTTTGCTTGTCCCATTAGTTGGTATATCTCTAGACATGTGCCACCAATATACTGATAATTAGGCTTCAGTTAACAGGTCATTCATCTTAATCTAGGAAAGTAGAGCTAAGCAGGATTTCCTTCCAAGACAGCAATGTGTTCTCCATTCTCAGACAAAATATAACTGCTGAAATCCTGACAATTTCTACAGGTTAACTGAAAGAAGATGGGAAGAACTGGCTTGTAAAATGATACCATTCATAAATTAAATTGTTTTTAAAAAATGTTAATTTTCAGAGCCGAGAAAATAATTTTTTATTTGTTTTACTTTTTCAAGTAACTTTTCATTTGCTAGAATAAAAAGGGAATAATATGTCATGATCAAACTCCTCACAGATCTGTCAAAAGTTCTTATAAATAAGTTATTCATTGTGAAATTTCCTGTGATAAGTACTTATGATTTCAGTGAACTGTAGTTTTAATGAAATAAAGTTTTCAGTCTTCATTTGTTCTTGATTTTAGATCTCTTTAGTACTTGAAGTAAATATAAGTGGGGGTTTTTGCAGTATCTTTCTCTGTGAGTCTCTTTGTCAATTATTTTGTGTTGTAAATCTATTCTCTTGTGACAAATGCTCAAAATATAAACATCATACTATTTGTTTTTGTAAGCAGATGGGGCTTTGTGCTTGCTTGTTCAGGTGCAGATTTTTCTAAAAACATTCTAAAAATGGAAGTGGCAAATTCCTACCTAAAGTACTTAATTTTCCTTGCTTTCAGCAAATCCTGCTTTCTTTTTGAAAAAGTAAGGGGGGGAATTTAACTGAACTTGAAATGTAAATTTATTTTTCTACTTTGTCTCATTATATTTCATTTTATTTCTTGACAATTTAAATGGAACTATTGAATTAAGGTCTTCCATGCTGCCTCAAATTTTCCTTGAAAAGGTATGTAGAAACTCAGGCTATTTTTTTCATACTGCTGGTTACTAGACCTTCTGATATAATTTTCTTGAAATTGCTAGTATTCTTTTAGGTTGCTTTCACTACATGTGGATCCTAGATAAAATCTTTAAATTGTTCAGGTCACTTAGGGAAATTGGTTTTTTTTTCACTTCAAGCGATGTCTCAGCATTTTACTTTTTGTGACAAAAATGACAAAAAACATACGTAGCACTTTCAGGAAATTAAATTTAATCTTTCCTATATGAAATTTCTCACCATAAAATGTGATCTTCATTAACAACTTTATCAAACAGATTATCAGCAACTTCATTTGCAGTAACTCGTGATTAAGTTACTGTCAATAATTTTATTCACAGAAAATTTTCTCAAGTATTTTAAAATTATTCATTGTATTCCACTTCAATGAGAATTTATTTTTTCTCTAACCAACTGTAATCTGCCTTGATCCACCAGTGGAAGTATCTTATATAACATGTAGAATTTAGAATTGTTTTTAGATTTCACTAACTTTACTCCCACACTCTCATCTGCTCCTTTTTTGTCTTCTCTGTCTCATTATTTTGTCTCGTTCTTTCAATACCACATTCATTCCAGCTCTGGTCTCCTTACTTCCTTGTAAATCCCATCCAAAGCCCATAAGTCAGACGTGGTAATGATTTACTTTTGAATTTTTGAACATTAATTTATGAACATTGCATGTTAGTGGTTTTCTCTACAGCAGTTATAGTTGAACTGCTGTGGCACTATTTAGAAACAACCATCTTCTGCAGTTGTCAATACATTACTGCTTCAAAACCATTATTTTATGTCAGGCCTGGTGGTCTTATTTAATGAATGAGGATATGTAGGAAACATTGCAGTTCTAGGTACGTGGATGTCTTTATATCCTATTCGCAATAGAAGGCAAATATCTGGTGGGTCCTGTTGAAAGCCAGTGTTTTATTAATCTACTGTAAAATTTCTGGAATTTAATAGCATCAGCTGAGAGTTGGGCAGCACACTGTCTTTTCAGAAAGTCACTAGTTCAGTAAGTCAGAGACAGAGCAGTTTATCTTTACCTCAAGAGATTATGATTTAATAAAAATCTGCCCTTTCCATGAACAACACAATGAAAATGCATACAGAGCTGATTTATTTTTAACAAGGAGAAAACAGAATTTTTGTCAGTTAATAATTTAAAGTTTTGTTGTAAATTAAAGAGTAGACTGAGTTTTCTGTTATACAGTGTTGTGGTTTAATGAAGACTGGTTTTCAGCTGGGGGGACCTTGTAGAGTCAATCAGCTGCCTAGTTTTGAAGAGCTAATCAGCTGGCTGGGATCCATGCGGCCAAGGCAGCAGCACACAGCCTGGATCGTGCTGCGTGGCCAGGACAGCACCACGTGGCTGGGCATTGCCACATGGCCACAGGTATATCAGCATCACTCACAAATTAGCTTTGTTTACTCCGGGACCAGCACCAGGAGTGGCCGTTGCCATCCTGGACTGGGGGCAGCCACGTGGCCCGGACCACGTGGACAAAATCTTTTCTCTTTGTTTCAGTGCCCTGCATGAAAGAAAGCTGTAGGAGTGGTGCCAGCAGCCAGCGTGACTCACATGGTGCCAGCAGGGACCACATGATCAACAACAAGAGCCACAGCGATTCCTCGACTGCAGAGCCTGGACAAAATCAGCCTTTAAACATTGCAAGACTCTATAAAACCATTTTAATTGATAAAGCTTGAGTGCAGATGGACCTACAAACACTAATTCTTTCCCGAGTGTGGAAAAGGAAAGATGAAGAAATGTGTTTCCTGGGCTGTTGGGGTCCACTCCGGCTAGCTATAGACCCTTGCCCACACTATACTTCATAGACGAAGGTAAAAGATTAGAGAAGCGCTCTCCTCCATGTGGGAAACGTTGTCTTTTATTCCAAGACACACATCAGGCGGACAAACCCATGGGAGAAAAGAGTGTTCCCTGGCAGCAGGGAGCTTTTATACCCCCCAGGATGGGGACAGAGGGAGAGGTCCACAGCCAACAGGACACCAGTGAGGAGTGGCGAGGGGAGGGGTAACCCAGGGGAGGTACCACCAGGTGGTACCTGGACAGGTGAGGGAAAGACCATGTGATGGGGAAACGGGGTAACAAACCACGTGATATAAAATAAGCTATACAGTGCAATACAAAACTATTCTGTGCAAATTCCCAATCACCCAGTGCAAGAGAACAACTAAACTGGTGAAAGGGTGAAGACAGGTAGAGAAAATAACATGGGACACTGAGTAAAGAAGGAGTCAAATTCTAGATGGGAGGGGATTGAGGAGATGCCTTAATCTTAGGCTAAAATTCTTTCTGTAAGGCTGTGGTGAAGACATATTTGATATGTCCAACTCTGGGTTTTTTTCCTTATAATTCATGGAATGCACTGGGGGGATGTAGCATTCTAGCTACAGCTGTGAGCAGAACCATCAGTGTTGAAATAAGCAGATGTTGCAGTAGCAACAAATCCAATAAGAAGTTTGAAAAAAGAGAAATGAGAAGCTTTGCCCCAGGAATAGAAGAAGAAAACCTCTGTTCCCAGAGATGGAGTTAAATAACTTTTATTTTTATGCTAGAAGAGCTCATCCTTAAAAATACCACCCCAGTAAATTGACATGGCCCATGAATGCAGCTGTGTGAAGGCTGCAAAAAGATGGGAGGCACTTAAAGATTGCAGATTTCTCGGTGGCTGCTATTCATGGAAATTAAAAGCCACGAGAGAACTGTTTCTCGAGGACAAGTCTCCGTGGCATGGCAAGAGAAACTCCTCTCCTTAAGAGAACTGAAGAAAACTATTTTAAGAGGTGGTAAACTGACTCAAAGTCCCAGGTTTTGTCTCTTCACTTTGTCAGTGGGCAAGAAAAGAGGGTTTGGGGAGAGGAGAAATGTTCTGAAGGTTTTATTCTGATTTCTTATTATTTTTTCTTTTAATTCTGTTAAGAAAATTTTCTTTATGCCATTTAAAGTTTTGAACCTGTTTTGCCCTCCTCCTCCTCTTCCTAATCCATGTCTCATAACACGAAATGAGTGAATAATTCTCATGGGTGCATTGGTGTTTGGCCAGCACTAAGCCCACTACATTCAGTGATGTATTACAGCAAAGGACGTGATCTCCCTTGGAGAAAAACTAATGGTTACAATTACCAGGAATGTTAAAATTTGGACAAAATATTCTACAATAATTAATGTTGGTAAAATCTCTTCGTTTGTAAGAAACACCACTGAATATTTGTGCCAATTAAAAGTCCTGTAGGAGGCCAAACCCTTTACATCTGTCATGGGGAAAATCTTTTTCATTTCTGAGTATTTTGCTATAAATTTTCCCATGTTTCAACAAACTTATCCATGCATATTTGCATATTCCCATCATACTTATATATCAGTGACTGGTGAACCTGTCATGTAATGGGATAAGAAAGAAAAGGGATGATTGGGTTACTTTTATTTCCATGCATTGTTTGGCTGGCTCAAACAAACTGTTTTTCTATTATAGTATACTGCTGTGCCAATGCTTCTTTCATATTTTGTTAAGATATATAAATAAAAATAGAAAAACTGTATCTATATATATACTTATATATTGGCATTTAAAAATTTTTGTGGTAATAGTGATAAATTTTGTGGTAATAGTGATAGTATTGTGGTAATAGTGATAAATTTTGAAGTTTATTTTGGTGGAATTAATACAGTATTTACTAAAACACACGTTTAAATGCTGTATGTTAATGTGCTGGTTTTGGCTGGGGTAGGGTTACCTTTCTTCACAGTGGTTGATATAGAGCTGTGTTTTAGATTTGTGCTGAATACAGTGTTGAACAGTCAGAGATGTTTTGGTTATTGCTGAGCAGGAATTGAATAGACCCAAGGCCTTTTCTGGTTTTAGTACATCCATGCTGTTGAGAAGACTGGGAGTGCATGGAGGTTGGGAGGAGACACAGATGGGACAGGGTACCCCATCTGACTTCCAGACTATGTGATATCATGCTTAGTATATAAAATAGAGGGAAGAAGGAGGAAAGAGGAGACGTTTGGTGTGACGGTTGTCTTACAAAGTCACCATTGCATGTGATGTGGCCCTGCTTTGCTGGGGATGGCTGAACACCTGCCTGTTGAGATCAGCGGGAGAAATGCGTCACGCAATATGAGTGATCAGCAAGTCTCAAAAGTTTATTGAATAGGCACACATATTTATAACAGTGTTAATAAGGCTAATGCATATTGCAAAAAGCGAGCTCACTATTGATTAGTTGTTTATCAGCTAACTACGCCTACATTTACATTCTTGTGGCTACTTTGTTGTGGCTTTTCTTTTCTTCATTTTCCTAGCTAACGAGTCTCTCCCACAACCTCACGTTGCAGCAAAGGCACAGTGACCTTGCCGCACTTGGACACTGACTGCTGACTCCTATCCTCGTCTCCTTCTTGCTTAACTAACGGTATTATTCCAGCATGACCTTTGTCAGCTAGCTAACTGTCCACAAAATCCTCTACACCTGCCCACCCAGGGGAACATGTGAATTCATTCCTTGTTTTGCTTTGTTTGTGTGCACAGCTTTTGCTTTCCCTATTAAACATTCTGTAACTCAACCCATGGGCTTTGTAGCTTTCACCCTTGCAATTTTCTCCCTGATCCTGCTGGTACAGGAGTGCTGCATGGAGCTGGGCTGCTGGCTGGGCTTAAACCCTGAGTGTTACTTAACTGCAGAAAAAAGGCTGTTTTTCAAAAAATTATGAATCAGAATCAAATTCTCTGAGAGAAAGGGTTTTATTTTACTATTTTTCCTAGCTTCTTGTGATTTTTTTTTTATTCTGTATGTTAAAAATCTCTGTGTAATTAATTTGTCTTTCAATATGGCACTTTAGGATTACCTATTTTGGAGTTAATAAGGAACATTTAAGCATATACCTCAATCAGGACATACTCTCTTCAACAAGCCATTTCATTATATGAATTAAGAACAATAATTTCAACTCATGGATATGGTTAAAATAGGAATAAAACTGGACCAAGAAGAAAATACAGAAACTGTTCTGTTAGATGTAACAAAGCCTACTGTTAAAGTCTTGACATTGGAAAATATTTTCTGATTCTCTGACAGAATTTGTAACCCAAAATCCTCTGGATACTAGAAAAACGGACATCTCAGAACTCAACCATTAACAAAAACATCTTAGAGACTGTTAGACTTCTGTCAGTAAGTAATGTCTCTGAAAATTGATTCCTTTCAGGAACTTAGTCTTTGTTCATGATTTCTGGATATCCTATCTTTTCAACATCTGGTGCCAAGAAGATACTTCGGTATAGGGAAAGATGGGTTCTAAATAGCTATAAATTTTTTTTTTTCTTACATTTTACAAAGCTTCATGGTTTTGCCTACTCTCTTTCTTTATAGTATTACACACTACTGTACTCTAGTATAGCATAGATCTATGCAATTGACTTCTCTGCCTCAAGTAACTTGCATCCTCATTGTCAGTCTTCCCAAACATCTTATACACCAAGCTGTATTTGAGGCACTTTGAGCTAAAATGCAGAGTTGTGTTTTGTGTGAAACTTGGCTGTTCTCATGCTCCATGGGAGTTTTCAGAACAAGGACTCTATAACTAAAATAGATGTAAAGTTACTCTCTCTCCTGTACTCCAGTCTTTTGAGACCACAGAGTAAGACAGGGGACCTGTTGAAATAGTCCAGAGGAGAGACAAGTTGATCACCCCTTTCCTCTTCTCTGCACTTGGAAGACCCAACTTAGAGTGCTAAATACTGCTCTGGAGTCTCCAGAACAAGAGAAACATGAGTCAATTGCACTGGGTCCAGAGAAGGGTCACAAAAATTATGAGTGTTATTCCAGAATCTTGCTTTGGCAATGATTACACTTTCTGTGCCTCTAGTGACATTTTCACTGGCACAAAAGTATTTAAAGTTTTCTTCAGTTTAGCAAAGAGAGACTATGTAATTACTTCCAAAGATTAAATACCTAGGTTTTTATTCTAAAAACAAAACAAAAAAAAAGGTAGAGGTTTTTGTGTCTAGAGAATAATTGGTAGTGGAAAACAACCAAATATAAACAGTTTAATATATGTTTGTTTTGGCTTTTTCCTAAAAACCTTTTTGGTTTTAGTGTCATTTACAGAAGACCCACTGTCCTATAAATACCATTATTGTGTACCAAGTACCCAACTGAGAGGAAAGGTTTAAAGTTGGTCAGGAAAAAAAAAATCAGGAAAGCCAAAACTTTAAATGAATAACTGCTTTCAGACATTTATTTCAGGCAGGATTTAGCTAACAGCTCTTCAACTGCTCCACTTTAAAAGTCACATAATCCTTAACTCCTGAATGAGGCCTGAGTTAGCACTCAATACATATACTTAATTAAGGACCACAATCAGTGCTTTTATTCACATATATGCTTGAAAAAACTGTGTAAGAGTGCAATCATATGGGGCTTTTTGTACAACAGTTGCTTCATATTCTTTCTCGGTGTCTTTTTTCAAGGTTCACTCTTCCACAATCTGTTTTTGTGCATGCAAAAACATAATTAGTAACCTAAAAGTCACATTTTCCCAAGTGCCATATACCATAAGAATTTCAGAATTCCTTTTTCAACTCTAATGTTTTTTAGTGCTAATAAACTCAACGCTAACATAGCAGGCCCTACATCCCTATTAAAATAATTTCCGTTTTCAGTGGTGATTAATAAGGATTCCTCAGGTGAATAAAAAATTCAGGATGGAGACATTTATTTCTTGGCCTCACCACTATCAAGGAATTTCTCCCTTAAAGTAGACAATAATATTTATAGCTGATGGTTCAGGGGGAAAATGGAGAGCTGTGTTAAGAGCAGTTCCTGCTGAACACTACAAAAGTGAAGTCTGGTATCTCTTTCTTATTTATTTTAATTTTGAAGAAAAAAATTCATAGATTCCAAAGTCGTCCAGGCCTTGCCAGATCTACAGACAATTAAATAGTAATTTCAGATGGCATAACCAAATAATTTTGGAGGTTAAGTGCAAATATATTCAACCATAAGTGTAAAGGTCAATTTTCAGAAAAAAATCTTCAGAAGTGTGTGAATCTGTCAGTTGTTTCCTTTATATGTGTCATGATGGTTGCTTGAATAAGAACTGTTTAAGAATGAAAAATCTGGCTGAACAGGCGCCCACATTAATATTTTCTATTTGTAGTTCCTGGATGTTATAGATGAATAATGAGATGATTGGCTTTTGCAATTAAGAGATTAATATTATGTGAATATTAAGAGAAGCTTTAGTGATGTGTAGTTATGTGGGGCACGGCACGACAACACCTGATCTCCAGTCAGGTTACAAGAAAGCAGTCTCCACCAATAAATGGCAAAGAAGAGCTGACTGACAGACTTTGGGAAGGGCCCGGGTTGGCTGATGCAACCCCAGGAGTATAAAAGACCCATCCATCTTGAAAATGAGGTAGTCATGCAGTAGGTAGCCACGAGGGCAGCTTGTAGACCTGCTTTTCCTTATTTAGTCTTTTTGTTGTATTTTTGTGAAGGTTTAATAAACCCTTTAAATTTTTAAAGTGAGCAGTCGTTTCTCACACTGGATCACTAAAGAATACTAATCTGTTTCTAAGTAGTTATTGGTAAAATTTGAGCAAGAATTATTTCATCAGTGCTTTTTTTGTTTGGTTGTTTTCAATTGCAAAACTGATTTTCATATTTTCTTATGTATTCAGCAACAAAAAAAGTGAGATTAGAAGTTTCTTATGTGCTTCTGCAGTGTTTAGCACAGCTTGAGCTCTTGTATCATTTGGATACTGAATTAAATAAAACTAATTCTTATTAAGAACATCACTAATAATATTGTAATTGACGTGCTAGATTTGTGTGATCCTGTCCTGATATTGAAATACTCTCAGAGATGCTTCACTTAAGAAGAATCCTGCTGTCTTTTATTCTTGACTGCTATCAGCCAACTTTAAATGCAAAATTAGAAGAGTTTTGAAGATTTTCATATATTTCTCATAGCTTTTCTCAGTTAAAATGTATATTTATTTGCACTGGGAAACCAGTTGTGAATGTAGAATACAGAAATTCAAACATCAGCTTAAATGCTTTTTGGTCTTTTCAGCTACACTCTTTCGCTGTGGAGGGTTCTGTGTAAGTCCATCAGCACTCAGGAACTGGTTCTAAAGTAATTTTAACTTATTAATATATTCTAGAAATCCAAATTTTAGAAAGATCTAGAAGTTTCACAAAATATGTCTAGAAGTATAGCCCAGAGAACAGGGGGAAATCAAGGCTAGTTCTCTGATAAAATTAAACATTTTTATAAATTAATGAAAATAGTTAAATTTACACTTTACACAGATGGATAACATACTAGTCTTTTTTCTTCTTCATTGGACTGAGAAATATTTTTTATTTAAGCCTGATGCAAAAGTTAGTCAAGGCTTAACTTCTCTGTATTGCATTTTACATTTGCTAGATACTATGTAAGCCACAGTACTGTGATTTAGTGACGTCCATGCTTGCTTAAGTTCCCCCATCTTTCCAACTGAGCATCTCCTATCATTTGATTGAGCTGGAATTAAATGAATAAACAAGACCTGAGTAAAAGTTATAAATGGCATTTATAACATTAGCTGTCTCATTTATCTTGTATATAGTACAACTGTATTACTAGGTGAGAGAAACAAACAGACTAATAAGAAAAGCCATCAAGTGCAGCTGCACTCTCATTATGCAGCTATGTAAATTGTGGCTCACCTACATACTGATTATACAATGCTGTTTTGCTTTCTTAATTTTAAAAAGCATAGGTAAACTAGCCTGCAAAGTCTTCTTTTTCTAGGCAACAATGTTGATAAAATATAACATTAAAAGTGTTTCAGTTAGTAAAACTTTCAAATAAGCTGAGTCTTACTTCTGAAAAAAGGACTTGTAAGAGGTCTAAGACTACAGATTTACAAAAAAAATAATCAGTATATTTAAGTTCAGTGAAGACCCCAGTTTGTCCCTCTGTTAGAACTAGTTACCATCAAACAACTAAAAAGAGGTAAGTTCACAGAGACAGAAACAGGTGGTAATTCATTGAGAGGTACATGACTAGCCACAGTCCTTTCTAACAGAGACAATAGTATGTGTGCATCAGTACTTTTATTTTATTTTATTTTATTTTATTTTATTTTATTTTATTTTATTTTATTTTATTTTATTTTATGCATTTGGGGCAATGGATTAGAGACAGTGCACTGGTTTGGGTAGATGTTTGGTGTGACCCTCTGTGCATTCATCCATCCTGTGATCTTTTGGCAGTGAGGCAATGAAAATGAGGTGGAGAAGGAACTCTTAAGAAATTGCCTGACTACTTACATTTACAGGACTTTTTTTCAAAAATCTTTTCATCATTTGAATAAACTAACACCCAAATAATTATTTAAATACTATCAAATGCTAGAATCTAACTACTATGTGCACTTGCTATATAAATTTGACTGTCACAGTTTAACAGGTATCAGTTCTGCTACCACTTTTTCTTTTCCTATTTATTTCATTATTTTTTTCAGAACATTAGTGATTCCAACATGTGGAATTTTAAGTCTACAATTTCCAGGCCAGAAACTGGTACAGATGACTGAGCCACTTAGAGAACTCATCATACCATATCTGTATCTTACTGATAAATTAGTATGTGTGATGGTAATAATGACAATGAAGAGCATCATATTTGAAAAGTCATGTCAGAATGGAGGTGAAGTTCCCAGTTCTGGAAAAAAGAAGATATAACCTTCTAATTTTGAAAAAGAAAAGTAGAAGGGCCTGAGGAATTACAGGCTGGTCAGTTTCACTGCTGTGTTCAGCAAGATCATGGAGCAGATCCTCATGGAGCCTATGCTAGAGTACATAGGAAACAGAAAAGGGACCAGTGCCTGCCAGCATGGCTTCTCTAAGAGAAGCCTGTCAAACTTGGTGGGCTTCTATGGATGATGTTATCTAGCTGGACTTGACTGGTGTCTCTAAACTGAAGAGACATGGATTTGATGGGTAGACCATTCAGTGAGTAAGGAATGGACTGGATGGTCACACTCAAAGAGTTACTTTCAGTATCTGGGTGGAGATCAATGATAAGTTACGTTCTTCCATCATCTGTATAGGGACCAGTAATATCTTTTCTGGGGACATGGACAATGGGACTATGTACACTCAACAAACCTGTGGATCATACCAGGCTTAGTGGTCTAGGTACTCCAGAGAAAAGGAATGCTGGTCAGACATATCTCGACAAACTAGAGAGGTGGGTCCATGTCAACCTTCAACACAGCCAAATGTGAGGTCAGGGCAGTCCCAAACATGGAGACAGCCTGGCTCATTAGATAGAGAGCAGTTCTGCCGAAAAGGACATGGGGTAATGGTGGATGAAAACGTGAATATATCCTGGCAATGTGTGCTTGAAGACCAACCACATCCTGGACTACAGGTCAAGGGAGGTGATTTTACCCCTCTACACCGACCCTGTGAGACCCCACCTGGAGCACAGAGTCCAGCTCTGGGGTCCCCAGCACAAAAAGACACAGACTTGCTTGAGTGGGCCTGGAGGACGACCACAAACTTATCAGAGAATCTGGAGTACATTCTCTATGAAGAAAGACTGAGAGAGTTGGAGTTCAGCCTGGAGAAGAGCCAGCTCCAGTGAGACCTTATAGTGGCCTTTCAGTACTTTAAAGGGGCCTACAGAAAGGTGATGATGGACTCTATCAAGAATTGTGCTTATAGGAAAAGGGGTTTCATTTTTAAACTGAAAACAGTTAGATGTAGATTAGACATTGGGAAGAAATACTTTATGTAGAGAATAGTGAAGAACTGGAACCGGTTTCCCAGGGAACCTGTGGGTGCTCCCTCCCTAGAGTTGCTCAAAACCAGTTGCAGGAGTCTGAGTAATCTAATCTAGTGGCAGTACCCCTGCAGTACAAAGCAGGGGGATTGGACATAGATGATTTTTAATTCTAATTCATTCCGTGATTAGTATAGCACTTAAGAAACATTTGCCATCCTTTAAAAACATTTTTCACAAAACCATTTAGTTCATTTTTTCAGTCACACATGTACGTCTTTAAAAATTCACAGTCTCACTTACTAGACTAATTTACTCAAGGCAAGGTGCATTTTGGAATGAGCTTCTTTAATAATGCCAATTTTTTCTCTCTTTTTTTTTTCTCTGTGTGTGTCAAGAGGAGGAGAAAAAAAAAAGACCAGGAAATCATAATCTGTGTTTTAATGAATGGATGTGGCAGTAAATAAATAATAAGTAAAAATGCTTAAACTCTTGAGCATTTCACACAATAATTTGTCCCATGTACTTTGACCTTTTTCTTAGAAATACCTTACTGAGTCAGAAACAGTTAGTGAGATTCAAACATTTGTGATACTAATTTTTCCCTGTGATCAGGTAATTGCAAACTAGAGTATGTAAAAGCAGAGTACCTTGGCTTTCAAATGTTTCATTTAAGGTAGTGACAGGATAAGTTTCTGCTTTCTTATCCATTTAGTAATCTCTAATTTCATTTTTTTCTTTCCCAGATCAGATTAAAATTAGTATCTCCAGTTAATAGCTTTGCAAACTTAACTGTGGCTATGAATCAATAATAGTAAATTATTATTTTCACAGGACAAACTCAAAGGGTTTTTTGCTTAAAAGCAGTGCATTCAAAATTGTATTTTTATTGTACATATTTACACTTCCTCCCACCAATTTGAAACCTTCCTTTTATTCATGCCTGTTACCTGGTTTACAGTGTTGCAAAACCGTGGCCTGGATTTGGAACAATCTTAAAGGCTGAAATTGGCTTACTTCTGAGTCCAATATATAATGGAATTCTACTGAAATATCTATTTTTTATCTGAGGTACCCTACAGATTCCCAGCTTTCTTTACACATTATGGACTGAGCATACACAATGAACTTCCATAGAACTTATATACACTTATATATTTTTTGGAAGTGTATTCTAATTGCTCTTTGACCTGGCTGCAAGACAAGGTCAAACTGACAGGTTTTTAAAGATATTAAAGTTCTAACGGATAGATGACAGACATACCAGTGTTAAACAAATCATTCAAATATACTACTACCTCTAAAAGTATATCAGATTTCATCAATACTCCTCAAAGTTATCTAAATTTTAAGCAGGCAACTGAGTCCCCTGAATGTCAATCCTTTGCTGGTACTAGATGCTTTACTGAATCAAATATTTTCCTATTGCCAAGTCATAGATTAATTAACATTTTAAATGACAAATAATCATTTATGTGATGTCATTATAAAAAGCTAATGAAATCAAATCAGATAACATTAAAATACCAGCATCAGTATCTCACTTCATATTTTAGCAAACAAAAAGGAAAATTGAGGGTCATGTTATGCTGTAAAGCAAAATTTAGACTGTGATTTTCATAGGCTGACTCAAAGATTTTGGGCTGTTGGTAAGAATCTTGTGGTAATACTGTTAATTACAATACATACACAAATAGTCATCTATCACAGTTAAAAATAAATAAAATGTAATCAGTAAAAAATGTAATCACAGTGTTCAGGGGAGACTTGGAATATATTCTTCTGATTGCCAGACATGCAGTTTGTGGAATACTAAGACAGAATCTAAGTGGCACCAGTTCTCACATTTAATGAAAGAGATTTCACCATTCTCATTCTGCTACTGTCATATGTAGTCTTAGCACTGGCTTTGAACAGCCTAAAGGCTTTTAGCATGTGCTATGTTATTATTGGAAAAGTCCTAAAAGCAGAGCCAAGAAATAGCAATATTCAGCTTTTTTCCTCCATTCCGAAGAGGAAATAGGGAATAGTTGTTGATCTGGGGTAATTCACTCTAAGCTATTTTAAATTTGGGTTCTAGAATGGAACATTTGTCTAGACTTTTCTAAACATTTCTAAAGAGGAGATTCAGAAACTCCTTTATAAGGCAATCCTTTCCAGTGGTCTCGAGTGCATTGATGGTGGGTATCAGTGTGGTAGACTGAGACACTATCTGCTAAACTTCTTCCACTCTAAATATCAAAGTATTAATGTGGGGTACACTGGTTGCTATTCTAGAAAAAACTCTGCTGACCTCTGACACCTCTCATGTAGATGAGTCAGCAAGCAGGCTTAGATAGGTTATGGCAGGACAAAAAATTCAGTGACAGCTAATTAGTATCTGACAGCTATTCAGGTGGTACTGGAGGTGGAAGAAAGGGCAGGAGCAGAAATAAAAAATAATTCAGTTAATGTAGAAGTCTGTTTCCTTCCCACTGTCATTGTCATCTGGACATTGTTTTTCTGGTATGTCATGGAAAGAAAAGAAAGGGATCTCCATCAACTTCCAAAGGTCAACGGATCCAAGTGTTCAAGGCAAATCTTGCTGGTACCTGTTTACTGGGGAAGCAGACAACAATTGCTTGACTACTCTGTTAGCCCACTTTTCAGGGAAAAAAATCAAGTCACATCCAGATCCTGCAAACTTCAACCATCATGCTCCTGTGAGGCAGCATCACTTCCCCAGGAACACTGCTGGGTTAAAGACCCTGCTGGGGTTTTAAAGTAAACATGAATTAGACTGGTATTTTCCTTCTTGATATAATTTGATTCTTGGTTTTCTTTACCCCTAGGAACTGAAATAATTAGTTTAGTTTTAACTTAGGCTTTGGGGTGCTGCATTGTGATGAAAATGATCACAGATCCAAGATCTGGTAAAAGAGCATATATATTGCTTTACTTTACCACTGAGGTTTAATTCTATAGTGGTCTGAAAAAAGCAACTTTCTAACCAGATTGTCTTGACAGCCATTCTGTGACCAAACTGTTACACTTAATTCATGTTTCTTTCCCTTATATAATGGAAAACATGCTCAAATATGTTCTTTAGATAAAATTCAATTTCTGGTGCCAGAATGCTCTCTTATGAAACAGAAAATGTTGTGTCTGCCTTCTTAAAGTCAACAAAGTGCTGCCTTAAGTCTTATAAGCATTAGATTTATTAAAAGTGACTTGTGCAGTCAATATGTGAAATGGAAAAGCTAATTTCATCTTGTCCAATTTTTACATTACTCTTCATTTTCTCAGAGAACTACAAAGCTGAAACACTTTTCAGTAAAATGCTTCCTTAAAGTATCAGTTTTGTCTGTCTGTCATTGAGAAGGAATACATTTTCAAAAACTGCTTTAGTATCAGAATATGCATCCTTCCTTTTCTCTTAACTCAGGCTCTGGAACCCTAATGATCAAAGCAATGTCAGAAGGTACTGTCTATTATGACAGCCATCTCATTCACATGTAAGGGATGAGTTCTTTGTCGCCACTAAGAGAACAGCAATAATTTCCATATATGTTTTCTCCACTCAAATAATGTTGTGCCTTTTTCATGAAAAGCACAACAATTTTTGAAGGGGAAAATTTGAATTCCCTTTCAGTTTTCGTTACTGTTGTAGTTTTATAACTTTTGAAGATATTTTTAAAAATAATTTCATATTTTGATGCCAGGAGCTCCAGGACAATCACAATCCACTTCTTCTGCTTTCATCTACTTTGATTAATTTGATTGTACACAATCCTGACTTCTAGAAGGAAACTCACAAAATACATATTTTTCTCTGTGAAATGGATGCAGCACATTAGAAATAACAATAAACTATGCTGCAAAAAATATTTATTTAACATTTTATCAACTGGTTTGATACTATGCAGCAAAACAAATGGAACTGCTCTTGGCTATTCTTCACATTTGTCTTCTGTATACAGCATTCAGTCATTTGTATTTAGATGTGTTAAAGAGAAGCAAGTTATTTGTGGAAGGAGCTAACAGTGGGCCTGTTAGCTGAAGGAGCAAGAAGCAAAGAAGTAGCTGATAAGGAGCTGTCTTGAAGGCTGTAACCAAGGAGACCAAGAGAAGTGAGGAACAGAAGAAAGACGAGAACTTTGCAGCTGGATGGAGTATTTTTAGAAAGTTGGTTAAGTCACTGTAACTTTTCACCAATGGTGTTATGTTGATTTATTGTGGCCAATAGTTAAGGTAGAAGAAGTATAAACTATCACAGAGTGTATAAAAAGTCGGACATATTTCATACTAAAGAGTTGCCAAATGAGACTACTTCTGGTCTCTTCGTTGTGTCATGACCGCCCCGACAACGACATCTGGTGAGCCCTGACGTGATAAGATATCCTTAACGAGATACTCGGTTGAACCCTTATTGGGATCCCAGTGATTGGCAACCGTGACCCACTGGGAAGGAGGGGGGGGGGCGGTGGTTGGTGAAGCGAATGTGGCGTACTCTGGCCCAGCCAGTTGCCCCCCCCGCTCCCCTCTGAACTCTCTGGAAGATCTGTATGGACGATCTGTAAAGTCATATCCGCTGCCTGACAGCAACAGTTCGGAGTTTTGGGGATTGTTGATATTGAATGTGTAACATTTATTATTCTTAATCTTTATAAGTAATACTGATGACTAATGATGGTTGTTGATGTTATATAAATGCCTTACATGTAAGACTCAACCCATGGAGCAGATTGCCCCACGGATTTTTACCCCCATGTCAAGTGACTGTGCTTCCTCGAAGGCCTCAGCAGTTTTGGGAATTTGTTAGGAGGAAGGCAGCGGACGAAACCTCAGCAGTTTTGGGAATTTGTTAGGAGGAAGGCAGCTGAAGAAAAGAATTGGGACTTAATAGACAAATTGGGTACTCCAAAACTATCTTACAAGAAGAGTGTTAATGTAAATGTTCCTTGTGATAACCCTATGGCTTTTTCAGTTTTTAAAGCTGCTCCTGGAACAGGGCAGGATGACAGCCATCACATCTTTGCCTGGAAGGTTGTGCAAGACCTCCAATCCAAAGTGGCTCAGTGTGGTGTGGGAGATGGCACCAGCCCTCTGGGCAGTCAGTGTGTGTCTTTGTCTGACCTGCTGGGTGGGCTGCAGCAGTTCGGGAGGAACATCTTTTAGATGGCATGCAGTGAACAACCTTGGGAGAAAAAAAGGATGATCACTGGGAATGTGGAACAGTGATTCAACGGGGATCTCCTCAGTTGGTTGAGCTTTCTGCTGTTCTTTTGGCTTTTGCTTTGTTTTCTGATTCTGTAAATATGGTTGCTGACTCTATCTATGTTGTCAATTTGGTCAAGCATTTGGATCAAGCAGTGTTGTATGGTATTCAAGATCTCATCAGTCTTAATATGTGTTCATAGTAGTTAGAGGGTGTGATTTGGGTTTGTGCTGACCAAGACAATGCAGGGTTTGGAACCCTTGTTCTGGTATTCCTGCAACTCCTTTTGAGCATTGGGACTGGTGCTCTAAGACCCTGGCATGCAGCCAAAGACATGTGAGGTTTTGATCTCAACTCATGGAGCAGATTGCCCCGTGTATTTTTACCCCCCATGTGACTGTGCTTCCTCGAAGGCCTCAGCAGTTTTGGGAATTTGTTAGGAGGAAGGCAGCTGAAGAAAAGAATTGGGACTTAATAGACAAATTGGGTACTCCAAAACTATCTTACAAGAAGAGTGTTAATGTAAATGTTCCTTGTGATAACCCTATGGCTTTTTCAGTTTTTAAAGCTGCTCCTGGAACAAGGCAGGATGACAGCCATCACGTCTTTGCCTGGAAGGTTGTGCAAGACCTCCAATCCAAAGTGGCTCAGTGTGGTGTGGGAGATGGCACCAGCCCTCTGGACGGTCAGTGTGTGTCTTTGTCTGACCTGCTAAATAAGCTGCAGCACTTCGGGAGGAACAACCTTGGGAAAAAAAAAACAAAAAAACAAAAAAACAAAAACAAAACAAAACAAAAAAAAAAACAAACAAAAAAACAAACAAAAAAAAAAAACAAAAAAAACCACCAAACAAACAAAAAAACCCACAAAAAAAAAAACCCCCAAAAAACAAAAAACAAAAAACAAACAAAAAACAAAAAAAAAACCAAACCAGAGAATAGAGATTCCTTTTCGAAGGGAAAGAAGGGAAACAAATTTGTTCTCCTATTCCAGTGGAAAGTATAACAGTTTTTCAGTTTTTACAGATGGATCCAGGAAAACCGGAAAAGCAGCTGTGGCTTGGAGAAAGGATGATCACTGGGAATGTGGAACAGTGATTCAACGGGGATCTCCTCAGTTGGTTGAGCTTTGTGCTGTTCTTTTGGCTTTTGCTTTGTTTTCTGGTTCTGTAAATATGGTTGCTGACTCTATCTATGTTGTCAATTTGGTCAAGCATTTGGATCAAGCAGTGTTGTATGGTATTCAAGATCTCATCAGTCTTAATATGTGTTCATAGTAGTTAGAGGGTGTGATTTGGGTTTGTGCTGACCAAGACAATGCAGGGTTTGGAACCCTTGTTCTGGTATTCCTGCAACTCCTTTTGAGCATTGGGACTGGTTGTAGTTCACAGTTTTATAAGATACAGTTATTAAAAGCACTTATAGATGAATGAAGGACAGGAATGATTGTACTGAGAATGGGAATGTTAATTTTTTTTGATGGTTATGATTGTTGCCTTGTGTTTCCCCTGTCTGCTTGGACTTTTGCAAAGGGCCCTGCAAAAGTCCATAGCAGTTGTGCTTACAGATCAAAAACAAAAAGGGGGAATTGTGGAAGGAGCTAACAGTGGGCCTGTTAGCTGAAGGAGCAAGAAGCAAAGAAGTAGCTGATAAGGAGCTGTCTTCAAGGCTGTAACCAAGGAGACCAAGAGAAGTGAGGAACAGAAGAAAGACGAGAACTTTGCAGCTGGATGGAGTATTTTTAGAAAGTTAGTTAAGTCACTGTAACTTTTCACCAATGGTGTTATGTTGATGTATTGTGGCCAATAGTTAAGGTAGAAGAAGTATAAACTATCACAGAGTGTATAAAAAGTCGGACATATTTCGTATTAAAGAGTTGCCAAATGAGACTGCTTCTGGTCTCTTCGTTGTGTCGTGACCGCCCCAACAACGACAGTTATTAGTAAATTTAGTTACAGATATTTTCTGTCATACATAAGGTAGGCATACTCATGGATAACTTGAGAAACCTGGGCAACTTTATTAAGTCTTGAGCATCCTAATTCTGAACTGATGAAACTTACCTTCCTCAAGATGGCAGCTGAAGCAGGCAGGATACTGAGTAAATACTGTGTTAAACAACATAGAAGAGGAAACACTGGACACAGGACATCTGAATTTCTGCTCTTTGGAATGGGACTGGGAAGGGGAGCAGATAGCCATCTCCAGCCCCTTGGGCTCTGCATCACCTTTTTCCCCCAGGAAAAAATTGTTATCCATCCATGGAATTTTTTTTTCCTGTAGCCATTAGAGAGGGAGTCTGCACTATTACTCCCCTCTAGTGGCAATCTGAGTAGTTAAATCCTTCCTGCCTTGCTGGGAACATGGTGAAGTGCACGTCAGGTTTTCTTACCAAGATTATCTTCAACCCTTCTTGAAACAGCTCTGTCATATTCAAAATATTTTCAAGATTCATAAAGCTGCTGGTTATATTCCCCATGGAATATTTTTCTCAATTAATGCCAAGGGTCTCTAAGATCTCTGTGGATAAGTTTTTACATGCCTTAGATGGCCATGTAGAGAAGACAATCTATTTTTCCTCAGCAAAAGTCATGGTTACACAGTATTGCAGCCTTTGTATTGCATCTTACTTGTTGTCTCAAAAATGTGGTTTGTATTTTAAATTCCTTTTTGCATCTTGTGTTCTATGGCATCTCAAGAGGCTTAAAGTATTACCCTGTGAAGTGCAACAAATAAAGAGATCTACAAATACAAGTATTTTCACAGTAAGGAGCATGTGATTATAATCTCAGAGGATGTGCAATGGTAATACTAATCGATAGACTGCATTTAAAGAAATTAGTGTCACTAAAAAGGTATCTGTAAGAATAGAATTAGCTGTGAAAATTTGTTGGCAGACAAAGGGTTTCTCAATAGTTTTAAAATAGAGCCATTTTTTGCTCACCGTCTGAAGCTGTGCATTCAAAACACATAGTAAACACTCCAGAACATTTAGCAGCCACCTCAACGACCTGTTTCCTTCTCCTCTCCTATAATAAATTTACCTTACTGCAAACTTAAGAACTGAAGGTGGCAGAACCAAAAGTAAGGCAATTCAGAAATTGTCTATCATTATTCTTTACATTCAGATTTAGATTTCTTATGATAATGACCAAGATGTCTACTCTTTTCACCACGTTCGCTTGACAGTATGCACATCCAAATGCCAGAGTTAGAAGTCCTTTTGTGATCATTCCTCTAGCACTAATTTTGAATCTAGTTTTTTCCAGTATTTCATTATCTGCTGCTCTTTTCTGTAGAGCACTCGACCTCAGAGTATTTTATGTGAAGAAAAAAAAAGTGAAACAGTGCAATTACCTCTACTCACTCACTAACTTTAGTGAGAACTCTTTTTTTTCTCTTTGACAGTTTTAATGAGGTTCTCTTTTGTAAGATATGATTCTGCAACTGCTGCTAAGCTACAACCATCCATTATTTTTAAAATGTTTGGCTCCAAAGTAAAATAACAAATCAGATTAGTAGCTATGAATTGCCTTTTTGGTTTTTTTAAGGTCAACTTCTAGCAGAACATTTTGAGGTTGGATCTAAAACCCACGTGCTATATTTCATGTCTTCATATCTTTTCCTAAACAAATTGCATGAGGATGATTTGAGGATTATTTTTTTCTACCCTTACCTTACTTACGCTGAGTAAGTAGCAGTGTTACAACGAATTTTTTAAAATCAGATAAACTAGTACATAGTTTCTACAATATTGAAAACACCAATCTTTTGGCCAATTCAAGTACAATTTGCATGCAGTGTATTTAAATAGAATTACATGATCTGTTCTGTTACTATTTTTCAACTGAGACACTGTTGGATGAAAATATATATTAATTATTTTTATTCAAGATAATAGTCTACTACTTTATATTCTTCGTAAAGATTCATTTTGTCCCTCAGGTAACAATTGTTATGTTGTAAGCTAGATAAAATGACTGTCACAAAGAGTGTAGAGATGTTTGCTTAGAGTATAGAGATGAATTTTGTTAAATACCTACCGAAAACAAATGTTGTGCCATCTACAAATTCTCTTCTAGGCTTGCAGAAACTGAGCCTAGATCTACATCACAGATGACATATAATCTTTATTTTTAATTGGTATTTACTCTTTGTGAAATTGGAAAGAAAATATCACTAATCCAAATTTTCACAGGTGAAAAAACACCTTGTTATTAACTGAAGGCTCTCCATAGCCTGTAAAAAGTGTATAAGAATGTATATGAAGTATAAATTCATTATCATAGATAGATATAATCTATCTTTCTTAGGTATCTACATTATATCTATCTATCTATCTATGAAATATATATATATATATCTCTGTGTGTGTGTGTATATATGTATATATCTGTACAACATAGGAATTTTGAACACCTCTAAGTGTAGCTTTGGCTATTTTTCCTATTCAAGGAAGAGAGTTATCCTCCTCTGCTAGGTTAGTGGCTTTGTTGGCAGGCAAATGAAGAGGACAACGGAGTCCCACTCCTCCAAAATTAAAACTTTCTAGCTCTAAATTTATTTTATGGCTTCCCCACACCCAGCTCTCAAAAAATACAGTACTACTACTTCTAGTACTACTAATAAAACAAATAAGCAAACAAAAAAAAAATGAAAGCCTTTTTAATCTGTTTTTGAAATTACACTAAAGATAATATTGCAAAACCCATTTGCTGTCTTTGACACAGCAATCACAGAGCAGGAGTATCACTTCTACATGTCCTACCAACCAGGAATGGAAAATAGGCAACCCAGTACCACAAGCTCTCAACACAAATGTAAAAACTAGAAGGGATCTCATACTCCTAAAATCCTTCCATGATATTTAAAAACCACACCATGCCATGCATGCATGCCACACTGCACACACTTCAGCAACAAGAGAAAAGCAGCATATACATAGGAGAAGTTATTTCAACCCTCATATTTATGGTGATGATTGTGGTCAGCTGTGTACTAGTTATCAGTGGCTTCCAATAAAAATCACTAAGTAATTGGATCCCTATAACAATTTAAAATGGTGGCAAGTGGAACAAATTTCAGCATAGAAAATAAGAAACTAATGAGAATTTAGGACAATTAGGCACTTTTAGATTCTGAGACAAATGACTTTGATTTTACACTACTTATGGGAATTTACTAAAACACTCTAAACCATAGTGGTTGTCACCACAGTCTTGAAATGATGAGTTAACAGCTGAAGAAAGAATTGTATAACATTGTCTTCAACGAAGGGACTACAGCAAGCTGTATACCAGCATAAGTTAAAGAAAGAAAAGCTGCTAAGCCAGAGAGATTGGTTGACTTTTCCTGGTGCCTACCAACCGCTCTATCACTGCCCCTCCTCAGCTGCACAGAGGACAGAAAATACCGCAAAATCCGTATGGGTCAAGGTAAGGACAGAGATCACTCAGCAATTACTGAGCAATGCAGGGGGTTAGGGCACCATGGGTGACAGACTTCTCCAGGACACATCTGCCTGCTTGTGTGTGGGCTCCTCCACAGGCTGCAGGAGGATCTCTGCTTCCCTGCACACCTTCATGATCTTTAGGCTCACAGCTGCCTTACAATAGTATTCATCAGTGTTTTTAGGGGAATCTCAGCTCTAGCACTTGTAGCACCTCCCATCCATCATTCTTGACCTTGATGCCTACAAGGCAGTTTCTTTTCCACATTCTCACTCATCTTCTGGTTGCTTTTTTTTTGCAGCAGCAGCAGCAGTTTTGACTTCTTAAATATGTTATCACAGAGGCACTGCCACCAGTGGTTCAGCTTTGGCCAGCAGTGGGTCTGTCTGAAGGTAGTACTGATTTAATCTAACTTCAAGGCAACCTCTAACATCTTCTATCAAAGGTGTTGACTCCCTGTACTGGAACTGTGTAGGCAAACACAGAAGAAAAGAAGTTTTCTTCTTTACAGAAGAAAACTAGAAATCTAAATATAGGAATGAGTTTACACAGAATTTGAAATGTTTATGAAAAACCAGTTGTATTACTGTTTTATGTCATATTCAACTAAATAAAAGGTCTTTTGGACAGAGGTAATTTAGAATGAGTTTTACATCCTTCTGGGGTTTTTTGTTTTGTTTTTGTTTTTGGGTGTATTTTTGTTGTTGGGGGTTTTTTTGTTTTTGGTTTTTTTGTTTTTTTTTTGTTTTGTTTTGGTTTTTTATGAAGAATCCTCTAGATAAATTTGTCCTCAGATAAACATGAGACCATTCATCTGTTTAGCCCAGAAATAAGTACTGCACATTTAAGACTGGTTCTGAGAGTGGAGTGGGGAGAGAGAAGTGTGGAGTTTGTTTTCAGAAACTGCACTCACTCCTCCACATTCTTGCTCCTGGACTGTGTTGTCTGCAGACAATCAGCAAGAGAGAGCTCTCCTTTGCTTTTTAGTTAGTTTTCAGCTAGTAGGGGCAGAGAAGTTCCCTGGACTGTGTTTTTTCCCCTTTTCTTAGAACTGTTCAAACCTGCTCTAGACTAGGGACACAGAGAAGCACTGGCGGCTCACACCTATAGCCCACCGGGGCCTAGCCTGGGCCATGGTATTTCCCAGAGCCAGAGGAACTGACAAGAGACTCAGTGAGCCAGGCTACACCCTGTGAAGGGACTTTATGAGTTTGTCATCTTTTTCAAGCGGTGAGAGGTTTTGTTGTTTAATATTCTTCATTTTTGTGCTGGTAAATGCTTTGCCTGTTAAATAAACAGCGTTTTTTTGTTGGTTTTTTTTTTTTTTTTTGTTTTTCTCACTTTTCTCCACAGAAATATTTTCCCAAACCAATTAAAGAAGAGGCTACTTAGATTTGCTTTCTAGAAGGACCCCAATTCAGAGGTTTCCTCCAGAATCTGCCCTAAACCAAGACACCTAGATATTTTCACAAATGCTGATTACATCTACTTGGAAGGAAATAAGTTGGTAAAAAGGCTTAAAATTGACCTCTTTCTTATAAATTTGAGAAATTAGATAAGAAAATAAAATGGACAAAGCTGCTTTTTTCATAATCATAAATGTATATCAGGAGCTTTGGGAAAGGTTGGGGAAAAAAAGACTGTAAGAGTTTTGCAAAAAGCTTTATGGAAATTATAAATGAGTAAACCATCAATGTACACCAAACTGCAGGGGGAAACGGAAAAAACAAACCTCACACAAACCCACCTATAATAGTTCATGTGTACTAAGGAAAAACATACCTGCAGCATGAATACCATGCTGCTTAAAAGGTTCTGCCCTCTAAAAAAGACATGTAGTGAAGACAACCCAGTGAAAAGAGAGTGATCAGAGGATCACAAAAAAAGCATAAAAGGTTAAAAAAAAACTAGATTTGATCTTTAAAACTAAAGTGAAGATCAACTTTTAACTAAATAACTTCAAATTTCCTTAGCTAGATACTAACAAAAAATGATCTTTTAATATCTTCTGCAATGCAAATTAGTTTTATGCTAAGACAAGCCTAATTCCCATCTGCTACTACTTTCTTCTGTTTGAAGAAAGAAATAATTTTAATTGAAAAATTAATTGCTCTGAAGAACTAACTGTGGCATTTCCTTCACTTTTTAGGGTAAGTAAATAGTCCTTACAAGTACGAAGTGGCTCAAAGCACTGGACTCTTACTCGAGTCCTCTTTGAGCACAGTTAAATGAAGAGCTTCTTTTCTTTTAATTTCCAGTATATTTTTCTGTTTTCAGTTTGCTGGGAAGCTTTAATCTTTCTACTGTACAGAGACTCCTGCTATGCCCAGGTTAGATGGCAGATCAGTGCCACTGAGGCTCTGTAACCTCTGCCAAGGTTGTGCACAAATTCCAGCTGGTACAGATGGTATCTATCAGGCTCTATTCCCTTCAATTAGCTTCTACCCTCCCCCACACTTCCCTGGGTTGTAATGCCCCATCCCAAAAACCTTCAGTTCATTTTGACCCTCCCATTTCACCTCCGGAGACTCCCCCACAAGTTTCTGATAGTGGAAACCACAGGGCATCTTAAGTTTTTTCTCATTTTTCTCCCCACAATCCCTTTTTCCCCTCCAATTCCTCCGACTCAGAAATCCCCTTCCCTCCCAGCACACCCCCCCTCCTCTGGCACCACCCCCCCCCCACCCCCTCAGGGGCTGGCCCATCAGCTGTCCCCTCCCTTTGCCCTCCCCACTCCCCACCTAGCGGTCCTTCTCCCAGCCCGCCCTCCAGCTCCCAGGGCAGGGAGTGGGAAGGAGCAGGGCTGGGGAACCAGAGCCGGGAGACAACAGCTGTTGTCTCTGCAGCTGCAGTCACATACACATCAGACTTGAATGGGGGAAGCCAACCGCATTGGA
>NW_024500760.1:0-947 GCF_017590055.1 Onychostruthus taczanowskii | reverse complement strand
ATTTTTGGGGTTTCTATCCCAAATTTTGGGGTCCCGGGTCTCCCAAACCTCCCCAAACCCAAAATTTTGGGGTCCCAAAACCCCAAACTCCCCAAATTTTGGGGTTCCAGGGATCCCAACACCCCCAAAATCCAAAAAATTTGGGCTCCCAATCCCCCAAATCCCCGATTTTTGGGGTCCCAAATCCCCAAATTTTGGGGTCCCAGCGATTTCAATCCCAATTTTTGGGCTCCCAAACCCCCAAATTTTGGGGTCCCGCACCCCAAATCCCCGAATTTTCGGGTCTTATCCCAATTTTTGGGGTCCCAAATCCCAAAATCCCCAAATTTCGGGGTCCTGGGGCTCCCAAACCCAAAATTTTGGGGTCCCAAATCCCCAAACTCCCCAAATTTTGGGGTCCCAACTCCCCCAAATCCCCGATTTTTGGGGTCCCAAATCCCCAAATTTTGGGGTCCCAGCGATTTCAATCCCAATTTTTGGGCTCCCAAACCCCCAAATTTTGGGGTCCCGCACCCCAAATCCCCGAATTTTGGGGTCTTATCCCAATTTTTGGGGTCCCAAATCCCAAAATCCCCAAATTTCGGGGTCCTGGGGCTCCCAAACCCAAAATTTTGGGGTCCCAAATCCCCAAACTCCCCAAATTTTGGGGTCCCAACTCCCCCAAATCCCCGATTTTTGGGGTCCCAAATCCCCAAATTTTGGGGTTCCAAGGATTTCAATCCCAAATTTTGGGCTCCCAAACCCCCAAAATTTTGGGGTCCCGCCCCCCCCCAACCCCCAAATTTTTGGGGTCCCGGCAGATCCAATCCCAAAATTTTGGGGTCCCAACCCCCTAAAATCCCCAAATTTTGGGGTTCCGGGCCTCCCAACCCCCCCGAAATTCCCAATTTTTGGGGTCCCGCCCCCGATTTGGGGGATCCCACCCCCCAAAAATCCCCAAAAATCCC
>NW_024500759.1:0-948 GCF_017590055.1 Onychostruthus taczanowskii | reverse complement strand
AGTTTGGGGGGTCCTGGGGGGTCATTGTGGGGTTTGGGGGTTAAGGGTACCAGGGCAGTGCCCTGGGAGGGCAGGCTGGGGGGTTTTGGGGGGGTTTTCGCTTCAGGATTTTTTCCCAGGTTTTTTGGATCACGATTTTTCCCCGGGAATTTTTTGGTTCAGGATTTTTTCCCAGGTTTTTTGGATCACGATTTTTCCCCGGGAATTTTTTGGTTCAGGATTTTTTCCCAGGTTTTTTGGATCACGATTTTTCCCCGGGAATTTTTTGGTTCAGGATTTTTTCCCAGGTTTTTTGGATCACGATTTTTCCCCGGGAATTTTTTGGTTCAGGATTTTTTCCCAGGTTTTTTGGATCACGATTTTTCCCCGGGAATTTTTTGGTTCAGGATTTTTTCCCAGGTTTTTTGGATCACGATTTTTCCCCGGGAATTTTTTGGTTCAGGATTTTTTCCCAGGTTTTTTCCATTCAGGACTTTTTTTTTCCCCGTGCTTTTTTTTGTATCAGGATGTTTTCCCCGGGGTTTTTTCAGTTACGGATTTTTTTCCCGGGGTTTTTTTTTTTTGTTTGTTTGTTTGTTTCAGGATTTTTCCCCAGGTTTTTTCAGTTCAGGATATTTTCCCCGGGTTTTTTTTTTTTTTTAAATTTCTGTAATTTTCCCCGTGGTTTTTTTATTTCTGTATTTTTTTCCCAGGGGTTTTTGTTCAGGATTTTTTCCCCGGGGTCAGGATTTTTTCCCCGAAGTTTTTTTTTTTTATTTCTGTATATTTCTCCGGGATTTTTTAAATTTCTCTATTTTCCCCCGGGGTTTTTTTATTTCTGTATTTTCCCCCAGTTTTTTGGTTTTGTTTTTGTTTTTTATTTCTATATTTTTTCCCGGATTTTTTTTCTTATTTTTAATTACTGTATTTTTCCCTGGGGTTTTTTTGTTTTTATTTTTGTTTGTTTTT
>NW_024500758.1:4740-5654 GCF_017590055.1 Onychostruthus taczanowskii | reverse complement strand
GACATCCTGTTCTACCTGGGGCTGGGACACCGTGGGGACATCGGGGACACTGGGGACACGGGCAGGACATGGGGGTGACACAGGGACTGTCCCCAATGTCCCCACAGGAGCGAGAGAGCTGCTGGCACACCTGGGGTGAGGAGGGGGGGACAGGGAGGGGACACCCACGTGACACACAGGTGACACAGGTGACACACACTGACACAGGTGACAGTCAGGTGACCACTCACCTGTCCCCGCAGGAGTACGAGCGCTCGCTGGAGCACCTGGAGCGGGGCTGGGGGCTCGGGGGGGTGGAAGGGAGGTGTCCCAGGTGACACAGATGACACTCAGGTGACACAGGTGACACTCACCTGTCCCCGCAGGAGTACGAGCGCTCGCTGGAGCACCTGGAGCGCCTCCTGGCGGCCGAGCCGCAGAACGCGCAGGTGCTGCGGCTGCGCAGCCGCGTCCGGAGCCGCCTCAGGAGGGGTGAGGGGACACCGGGGACAGCGGGGGGGTTGGGGACACCCAAGGGACACTGGGGACACCCAGGGGACACCCAGGGGACACCCCAGGGTGACAGCGCTGTCCCCTCCCCGCAGTGCCACCCTCGCCCGAGCTGGTCAAGCGCGTCAGGGACCTGTACCACAAGCGGCTGCCGGACGTCCGGTTCCTCATCCCCGTCCTCAACGGGCTGGAGAAGGTGGGGGTGGCCTTTGTCCCCTGCCCCGGTGTCACTGGGTGTCACCGGGTGTCACTGAGTGTCACTGGGTGTCACTGAGTGTCCCCGGGGCCGGTTTTGGTGCAGAAAGAGGTGATTCAGGCGCTGCCCAAACTCATCAAACTCAACCCCATCGTGGTCAAGGAGGTCTTCAACCGCCTGCTGGGGACACAGCACGGTAGGGGACAGCTGGGGACAGCTGGGGACAGCT
>NW_024500758.1:0-1034 GCF_017590055.1 Onychostruthus taczanowskii | reverse complement strand
ACATCGGGGACATTTGGGGGACACTGGGGACATTGGGGGGACATTGGGGACACTGGGGGGACATTGGGGGACACTGGGGACATTGGGGGGACACTGGGGGGACATTGGGGGGGACACGGAGAGGCCAGAGCCCCCCGGGCGGTGCCGTGTCCCCATTGTCCCCTCCTGTCCCCTCTGTCCCCCCAGACGGGCTGGTGGGCGCGGCCATCGTTGGGGGCGTGGTCATGGGCGTGGCCGGGCTGCTGGGCGTGGCCATCTCCCGCGCCCGGCACTGACCACGCCCACTCGGGGGGGGGCGGGGGCCTGCGCGGTGACGCCGCGGAGATCGCGTCAGCGTGCTGCGGAGTGACGTCATGACTCGCGGTGACGTCAGAGGCGTCGCCCCCTGCCCCTAACCAGTGACAGCGCTGACCAGCGCCGGACACCAGTTAAACCAGTTAAACCAGTGACAGCAGTGACAGCAGCGCCGGACACCAGTTAAACCAGTTAAACCAGTGCCAGAAGTGCCGGACAGCGCTGACCAGCGCCGGACACCAGTTAAACCAATTAAACCAGTGACAGCAGTGCCAGACACCAGTAAGAACCAGTTAAACCAGTGCCGGACACCAGTAAGAACCAGTAAGAACCAGTAAGAACCAGTGACAGCGGTGACAGCAGCGCTGGACAGCAGTGACCAATGATGGACAGCGGGGACACCAGTTAAACCAGTTAAACCAGTGTTGGACAGCGGGGACACCAGTGACAGCGGTGACAGCAGTGACATCCCAGCTGGACACCAGTGACATCCTGACTGGACAGCGCTGACCAGCGCCGGACACCAGTTAAACCAGTTCAACCAGTGCCAGCAGTGCCGGACACCAGTGGCACCGGTGCCACCAGTGACCGGTGACCACCGGTGACCTCCAGTGTCCAGCGCTCCCAGTGCCACCAGTGACCAGTGTCCAGCACCACCTGTGCCACCAGTGACCAGTGACCAGCGCTCCCAGTGCCACCAGTGACCACCAGCTCTCCCAGTGCTCCCAGTGCCACCAGTG
>NW_024500757.1:0-949 GCF_017590055.1 Onychostruthus taczanowskii | reverse complement strand
TGAGGGACAGGTGGGGACAGGTGGGGATGGGTGGGACCCGTGCGAGGAGGAGCACCGGCGGTACCTGAGGGACATGCCCCGCACCTGGATGGCGCTGCCCTACCGGGATGCCGCCTTCGGCAGGTGAGCACAGGTGAGGGACAGGTGGGAAAGGTGAGGGGACAGGTGGGACAGGAGCATCGGCGGTACCTGAGGGACATGCCCCGCACCTGGATGGCCCTGCCCTACCAGGACGCCGCCTTCGGCAGGTGAAGGACAGGTGGGACAGGTGAGGGACAGGTGAGGACAGGTGTGTGGACAGGTGGGACAGGACACTGCCTTCAGCAGGTGAGCACAAGTGGAGATGGGTGGGGACACCTTCAACAGGTGAGGAGAGGTGGGACATGGTAGGTGAGGGACAGGTGAGGATGGGGGAGGATGAATGGGACAGGTGGGGACAGGTAAGGACACCTTTGGATAGGTGAGGGACAGGTGGGGACAGGTAGAACTGCTGGGGATGGGTGGGGTCACCTACAACAGGTGAGGGGACATGTGGAGACACCTTTGGTAGGTGAGGACAGGTGTGTGGACAGGTGGGACAGGAGCAGCTGGGCCTGGTCTAAGTGGGGAGGGCCAGGTGTGAGGAGGAGCACCGGCAGTGCCATTTCCCCCTTTTCCCAATTTTCCCATTTTCCCATTCCCCCATTTTCCTATTTTCCCCCTTCCCCCCCTTCCCCATCCCCATTTCCCACTCCCAATTTCCCCATTCCCCACTCCCAAATCCCCATTTTTCCCATTTTTCCCCCATTTCCCCCCCATTTCCCATTACCAAATTCCCCCATTTCCCCTATTTCCCAAATACCCTCATTTTCCCATTCCCAAATCCCCTGATTTTTCCCAAATCCCCAATTCCCCCAACTCCCCAGCTTTCCCCCATTCCCCTTTCCCCAATCCCCCAATTTCCCCATTC
>NW_024500756.1:0-949 GCF_017590055.1 Onychostruthus taczanowskii | reverse complement strand
CCAGTATGAACCAGTACCGTCCTGGAAGTCGGTGCGGCCGCAGCCCCGCACCAGCAGCGCGTCCCCGGTGAAGGCCATGGAGGCGTCGTCGAGGACGAAGGTGACGCAGCCCGGGGTGTGCCCGGGGGTGGGGACCACCCGCAGCGCCTGGCCCCCCGAAAAAGGGGGTCGGGGACCCCCGAAAATGGGTTAGGGACCCCCGAAAATGGGTCAGGGAGACAAAAAAACCCAAAAAACACCCCAAAATACCCCAAAAATGGATTAGGGACACAAAATCCCACCTAAAATACCCCAAAAAAGGGGTCGGGGACCCCCAAAATGGGTCAGGGAGACAGAAAAACCCCAAAATCCCGCCCAAAATACCCCAAAAAAGGGGTTGGGGACCCCCGAAAATGGGTCAGGGACCCCCGAAAATGGGTCAGGGACCCCCGAAAATGGGTCAGGGAGACAGAAAAACCCCAAAAATCACCCCAAAATACCCCAAAAAAGGGGTCGGGGACCCCCGAAAATGGGTCAGGGACCCCCGAAAATGGGTTAGGGAGACAGAAAAACCCCAAAAATCACCCCAAAATACCCCAAAAAAGGGGTCGGGGACCCCCAAAATGGGTTAGGGACCCCCGAAAATGGGTCAGGGAGACAAAAAAACCCCAAAATCCCGCCCGAAATACCCCAAAAAATGATTAGGGACACAAAAAAACCCACCCAAAATACCCAAAAAATGGCTCAGGGGACAAAGAAACCCAAAAAAACACCCAAAATACCCCAAAAATGGATTAGGGACACAAAATCCCACCTAAAATACCCCAAAAAAGGGGTCGGGGACCCCCAAAATGGGTTAGGGACCCCCGAAAATGGGTTAGGGAGACAAAAAAACCCCAAAATCCCACCCAAAATACCACAAAAAAGGGGTCGGGAACCCCTGAAATGGGTCAGGGACCCCCGAAAATGG
>NW_024500755.1:0-950 GCF_017590055.1 Onychostruthus taczanowskii | reverse complement strand
CCACAAAACCGCCTTCAACCCTCGGGATGGTGACCTGGGAAGTGAGGGAATGCTGGAAGTGACTTTTCCAGCAGACAGATCAAAGAGAGGCGGGGAAAAAAGCCCGGCTTATAACCGCGCGTAAAACGGCGATTAAACCGCGAGCGGGAAAACACGCTGGATCGTTATGAGCTGCAGACGGGCAGATGTTCCTGCAGAGAAGGACATTGTCAGCGCTGATGTCTGCTGCAGCAGCTGACAGCTTCAGCTCTGTCTCTCCCAGCAGGAGCGTCTCTGGCGAGGGCTGGGAAGTGACATTTCTTTTATTTGCGCCTCGACAGTTGTTATTTGCTTTATTTGCGTGGGGGACGTTGGAAAAACGGAGGGGAAAAAACCCAGGAAAGCCAACGAAGCTAACAAGCTGAAGTTGGAGAAAGGATTTGCCCCAAGGAAGTGATGAATAGTGAGAGATCTGAGATTTGGGTTGGAGGATTCCAGGGAGGAGGGAGACGTTTACGGTCTTTGATCAAAGACAGACGCGGATTTGCTTTCAGCGTTCTTGGAGACACATCTGAGCTGAGGCTCTCCCAAAGTTCTGCCTCTCCAGGCACTTGGGAGCGTTAATTAGCAACAGAATGGCCCAAATTTGGTGAGATAATCAAGCCCGTGTCCTCTGCTCCAAGGCCTTGGAGCTACACCTGTGGAGCGCTCTGGGAGGATTTTGGGATCTGCTGTCTCACATCCATGGCTTCAGGGGGTTTAAAGATGCCCAAATGGCTGGAAAATTCCTCCATCCTTTGCTGCAAATGCCACTGGAGAGAGGCTCTTCTGCCTCAGACCTGAATTCCTGCCCAATTCCTCTCCCAAATTCCAGTCCTTCCCAGGATGGAGTCTGCAGGGAGCTCCATCTCCTGTCCTTGCTTTGTCCTCACCTGTAGCACCACCCTGGAATATCTGGGATTTCATCCCTG
>NW_024500754.1:0-950 GCF_017590055.1 Onychostruthus taczanowskii | reverse complement strand
TATTTGATCCAGCTGACAAATATTTTTTATGTTAAGATATGCTTCAGTTTTATCTCAACAAACATGGAGATATGCAGCTACCTACTTCAGACATCTCTGTAGACATTAAAAGGGAACTTGTCTGCTAGTTTTGGTCTTTCAAATTGTATAAAAGTTAGATCACCAAACCAGCTTAATAGAGATGATGTGGATTCCCCTTTTTTTTTTGCAGGTTCCATTTCAAATACTCAGCTGGACTGAGAGCATGGATGGGTCTGCAAATTGAGCTTGGAGGAACTGTTAATTTATATGTCTTGACACATCATTTGCTGCCTGAAATTACTAGATTTGGTTACGAAAAGAAAGGTGCCCACACAGACAGACTTTTCTACAAGCAGAAGCAAAAGACTGTTCCTTTTATGGGAATAACCACCATTTGCACTCCTCATCACCATCCCTGTCTCCTAAGATTGAGGAAACTGGTCCTTGTACAAGAGCAGTCCTTCTTTCTTCCTCATCCCTCAGTAGCCCACAACACACTCACCAAAATAAGGAGGCAGCCTGAGGCTGCACTATCACTGCTTAGAGAAGTATTTAATCTATATTTCAATGTTTGTCTGGAGCTAGACAAAAGTCAGGAGCTCCACAGACACATAAGATGCCTTCTATTTCCTCTAGGTCCTGCTATGATCCTTCTTTGCTTTTCAGACAATCCAATCATACATGCATTAGCCCTCAAGAGAATGACAATTTTTTGAAAAACCCCACACTTTTAACTCAGTCAGTAGCTAAATTGACAAGAATATGCATACTTTCAGAAAGCAGGTATATGAGGATTAAATGAAAATTAAATGAAATGGTTTTATTATGATATTTTAAATTCCTTTCACAGTTGTGGCCAGGGATTCTGTTTCACAGTAGGAAGTCATATTTCAGGAACAAATTCAACAGGGCTGGAAATGCCCTTTTTT
>NW_024500753.1:0-951 GCF_017590055.1 Onychostruthus taczanowskii | reverse complement strand
GTCACTCAGGTGTCACTCAGGTGTGACGCAGTTGTCACAGGTACCCCGTCTCTCTCTCCCCAGGGCGCGGGTGTGATGTCGGTGTACAGCTGTCACTCGGGTGTCACTCAGCTGTCACTCAGCTGTCACTCAGGTGTCACACAGGTGTTACTGAGATGCTCAGCTGTCACTCAGGTGTCACACAGGTGTCACAGGGGTCACAGCTGTCACTCAGGTGTCCCACAGGTGTTACTGAGATGCTCAGCTGTCACTCAGGTGTCACTCAGGTGTGACACAGGTGTGATGTCGATGTACAGGTGTCAGGTGTCACTCAGGAGTCACTCAGGAGTCAGGTGTCACAGCTGCCAGTCAGGTGTCACACAGGTGTCACAGGGGTCACAGCTGTCACTCAGGTGTCCCACAGGTGTTACTGAGATGCTCAGCTGTCACTCAGGTGTCACTCAGGTGTGACACAGGTGTGATGTCAATGTACAGGTGTCAGGTGTCACTCAGGAGTCAGGTGTCACAGCTGTCACTCAGGTGTCACACAGGTGTTACTGAGATGCTCAGCTGTCACTCAGGTGTCACTCAGGTGTCACTCAGGTGTCACTCAGGTGTGACAGGTGTCACTCGGGTGTCACAGGTGTTACTGAGGTGCTCAGCTGTCACTCAGGAGTCACTCAGGTGTCACTCAGGTGTGATGTTGGTGTGCAGCTGCCAGGTGTCACTCAGCTCAGCTGTCACTCAGGTGTCACAGGTGTCACTCGGGTGTCACGGCTGTCACTCAGGTGTCACAGGTGTTACTGAGGTGCTCAGCTGTCACTCAGGAGTCACTCAGGTGTCACTCAGGTGTGATGTTGGTGTGCAGCTGCCAGGTGTCACTCAGGTGTCACAGTTGTCACTCAGGTGTTACTGAGGTGCTCAGGTGTCACAGGTGTCACTCAAGTGTCACTCAGGTGTCACAGGTGTTAC
>NW_024500752.1:0-945 GCF_017590055.1 Onychostruthus taczanowskii | reverse complement strand
AGGTCTGGATGTACATCCAGGATTCCATCACCCCAGGTGCCAAATCTGCCATTTGTACTTGTTGGATTTCACAGTCAGTGGTTGCTCAGTACTCTAATTTATGACAATCTCTCTGTAAGGCCTCTCTGCCCTTGAGGGAATCAATTGTTTCTCTTCATTTACTCCACAAAGTTAGTTTCACTCAATTCCCATGCCCAGGTTTGGTAAGAACATTGAAGAGAAACCAAGGTACTATAATTTCAACCTCTACTGGTTTCTCCCATGACAAATAAAATATAAGAAGGAATAGATGAAGATGAAAATACTCAAAGAACTCTGCCATTAATGTTCACTCTGGTGCACAAGAAACAAGGCTGAATTCCTGTCTCCAAATCCTTGGATAGTTACAGTCCTTGATCCCACAAAATTTTACTTTACCTTTTCCTCTCCATCTTTTAATTAATCTTTCACCCAACCTTACTAAAAGCTTTAAAGTACTGAAGATTACCTTCTGTAAAACTGATGTTCAGTTGAGTTTAGTTGATGCTCAACTACATTTAGTGCATCACATCTCATATAATTCCTGTTCCAGAGTGATAACTTCCCCTTTCTTTTTACAACTTAGGAGGAGAAATACTTAAATATAGTACAATTTCTGAATACACAATAAAGTCCTAACTGAAGAATGTTTTTTCAGTGAGAGTGTTCTTGATTTTATGAACTGCCAGGAAAACCCTGCAGATATGAGCTTATTTTTAATCTGGATGATGGCCATTTCATTGTTTATGCATTTCAGACAAAGGCTTTACACTACTGCTCAGGAAAACATTTCACATTTTCAAGACTTCTCTTCCATTTGCAATTTTTTCATCTTCAACTTTCTTAGGCTGATATTCAAATAAATATTGTTGAGGAAGTCAGTATTTGCAGTAAACTCTGTGATGGTGTTGGTGATGCCCTGTGAAG
>NW_024500751.1:0-951 GCF_017590055.1 Onychostruthus taczanowskii | reverse complement strand
CATGGAGAGGGGCAGTCAGACAGCCCACGCTGTCACCAGGCCCCTGACCCCCACACCCACCTGGTCCTCCTCGCCGCCACCCTCCTCCCCGTAGTAGAAGATGTTGTCCCTTGTGTCATCTTCGGGCAGCAGCAGCGGCTCCTTCGTCACCTTCCTCCTCCTCATGAAGAGCAGCAGCAGCAGCAGGAGGACTGGGGGGAAGAGTGCCATCAGCAGGGACATGTGTGCCCCGCTGTGCCCAGAGCTGGGCTATCCCCAGGAGCCCCAGGATCCCCACTCACGCAGCAGGGCCAGCAGCGCGCCCAGGGCGGCGAGGACGAAGGGCAGGGCGGTGACAGGCTGGGACCTCTGGGGACAGCCCTGTGCCTGCCCCTCGCAGGCGCAGACCCGTGCGGTGACAACGGTCACTTGGGCTCGGCCCGGCTGGTCCAGCAGCCGCAGGTACACGCTGTAGGTGTCCGGCTCCAGCGGTGCCACCAGCTGCAGCGTCACCGTGTCACCTACGTGAGATTGGGGGCTCACGGACGATGCACCGGGAACGCAGCCATGGCACAGCTGCCTCTGCCGAGGACCCCCCGCATTATGTTCAGCCCCCCTGCAATACCTGTGTCCCCCACCTCCACAGCCCAGCTGTCCTCCGAGCCGTGGGTGAGCTCGGCGCGGAAGGGGCCGGTGTGGGGGGGCAGGTCCCGGTCGGTGACGGTGAGGAGCTGGGGCTGGGGGCTGCGCTGGCACACAGTGATGTCCCGTGGCTCGGCCTCGGGGCCGTTGTCGTTCACATCGAGCAGGGTGAGGAGTAGCGTGCCCGTGCCCGTGGCCGGCGGTGAGCCTGGTGGAAACAATTCTGGAAGGGGGACCCCAAACCCAGGACTCTCCCGGGGACATGGGTGACTGAGCAGGCATGGGGACAGAGGGAGTCTCAAAGCCAAGACTTTCCCAGGGACAGAGACT
>NW_024500750.1:0-57618 GCF_017590055.1 Onychostruthus taczanowskii | reverse complement strand
CTAATGAGACCCCACCAAGAACTCCCCATTTTTCCAGTACATAATCCATTAGCCCTTTGGGCAAATTTAGTTCGCAGACTGACAATAGCAGAAAAAGAACCCCAAGAATTTGAGCTCCTCGGTTCTGCAAGAGCATTCTCTTGTGTTCAGTTTGCGTTTGTGCCGAGGAACCAGGTAAATTTGTATCAGGAAGTCAAACAGTTTAAAGAAAACTACACAGCAAAAAATTGGTGTAAGAAAGTTTCCCAGGTGGAAATGCCATCCACCCCTGATAATAAGCCCCGTGTTCTCCCTAAAGGGTTTTTTCTCATTTGTGGTGACAGAGCGTGGGCAGGTATCCCCTCTCGTCTAACCGGAGGTCCATGTACCCTTGACAAGCTGAGCCTGTTTACACCCAACAAGACACAAATCGTGGATTGGTGAACCAAAACCAACACCCACAATTTGGCCCGCAAAAGGAGAGACTTAAGAGATTTAGACCCAGATTGTACCACTGTTTGCCAACCCAGGGCTGGCCGGGGTTCACTGGGATGCACCCAGAGAGACAGACACAAATTAAGAACAGGTTTTTTTCACCAATAACAGGCCTAATTTTGAAATTAATTAATCAATTATTCTGGCTACTTCAGGATGAACCTCTGACTTCTAAACTGCTTCAACAAGTGCATTTTTTTTCCCCTCTGAGAGTGCAGGTCACTAATCCTTAACAATGCATGTAACAGACACACATGGAAGGTGTTTTCCAAGTTTACGTACAGGAGGGGGAAAAACACTAAGAGACAGTCAGGAAAGATCATCTAAGTAATTTATAGGTAACTATGTGCATGTCTTATCTTCTGTTTCCTCCCCAAATTCCCTGCCATAAATAAGGATGTGTAGTAATAGAGGAAAATGAGGGTCAGGTGTGACTATGGAGAGACTTTATTTCTTGTATGAAATTCTTGTGTAAAGGACAATCTGCTGGGCAGTAGACACATCACTAGATGGGATTCCCTTTGTTTCTTGAGCAATGAAACAAATTCTAGGCACAGAAACTCTGATGAACTGGATTATAATCTCCACACATTTACTTTATGTGTTAACAGCACATAACTTGTACCGTTATTAATCCTCCATTTAACAGCATGATTCAATGTACAAACTACATGTGTAACAGGGATAAAGAACAGGCACTTTGGTAAATTGAATTCAAGCCAGTAAAAAAAGACAGGAAAGCAATAAATTATGCAATCCATTCATATTCCATGTATGTCATATAAAAAATAAAGAAAAAATTTATTAAATGTCATAATTCCCTCATAATAACAACATGCACTATTCCAAAAAATAACACTCTTCATTGTGTGATTACAGCCATTCACCTTACTTCTTGCACCTACTACTGCAAAGCAGGAGTAACAAACTAAGCCTACTGTGCGCATTTTATTTTTTCTGTAGTATTGACTATAAACTCAACAAACCAAGTATTTCTCAGGCATAAAATATGTCCCCATTATTGTGAAGAAACTGAGTAAAGTTGGAGTTGTTCCACGGTAACTGAGAGCAGAATTTAGTTTTCTGCTCTTTCAGTCCTTAAAAATAATATTCCAAGGGGGACAAAATTTATGGCAATAGAATGGCAGTCATGAGAGTCTGGCTGCTTTTCTGGTTGTTTGTTGTTCTGAGTCATTGCTCTGTAGACTCCTCAATTCCAGAGGGAAAACTAGAGTATGTTTTAATGGTTTCTTTCTCTCTGCACCCTAGCATTTCAAAAGAAAGTCTAAAATTAATCTGAAAAAATTTCAAGCTAGCTGAAACAGCTGATGTTCACTTTTAAGCACAGCATGTGTATGTATCATATTTGGTATTAATTTTTATCTTTAGAAATATTTCTTGAAAAACAGGAATATACAAACATACAATATATTGTTCATTAAGAAGAATTCTAGAAATTGGAGCTAAATACTGTGTAAGGGGAGAGTATCTGAGGCTAAAGTTTTATTCTGTGTCCATAGTTCAAGCAGCATATACAGGTTATTTTGAACAGAAAAAGATAATAGTTAATTTTGCATAATAGTGCAAGCATTCGTTTCACTGGGGCAATATCCTCATTTCTGGAAACTGGTTAAGGTGATTGCCCTACCTTTCTTAGGTCCTTTTGTGACATTTCAGGACGGGTTTGATAAGGGAGCAGTTAATACACTGCTGGCTGAGATTAGATTAGGGGTCTGCAAGAGAAGATGTTTGGATAGAAGCTTGATCAGAAGAGGACTAAACACGACCAGCTTTTATAGGAAAGGCCTATCTTGTCCATTCCTGATGTGGTTATATGAGAGTATATCACTTCTTTTTTATTTATGATTTATGATTTGTGATTTCTGTAGCCAAGCCATAGGGAGGTAACAGGTTACAGAGCTACAGAGTTCCATTTTGGGATATAACGTATGGCTCACTAGCTTCATGATGGAAACTCAGAAATTTTGCTCGAAAAGGCTAAGTATGTCCAGTGTGTCCACATCTCTATCACATTCTCCAAATTTCCCACTGTATTCATATGTTGTAACCTAGCTGTCCCCTAGAAGAAATCATGGGTGACCAGCACACGTATTTGATATTTGCAACAATCCTCTATTGCTATGGTTTTGGTCCATGGTAGGCAATGCTGTAGACTGTCTTTGAGGACCATATAGGTCAGATGCCATTCCCACTACAATGTGTAAATGACATCACACTGATGCGGGTGGAGGAAGGATTTTAATAACATTGCAACTGTAATAGATAATGCTGTTACTGTGTATAGGGGGCAGATCAAACTATCTCCATGACCCTTCCTCAGTTTAGTTTCAGAGATAACAACTTAGTCTTATCCAGATACAACCCTCGGCAAACTAACATATAAATCACATGTCTGAACAGGAGATATTAGAATAATGTTCACTGCCCTCACAGGGCATACTCAGACATATCATACACAGGGTATGGGATGACTAATCAAATTAATCTATAAAAGACCGGACTGTCATGCTAACAGAATATTTTAGGGACTGCAGCACCAAAGTTTTTTTTTTAAAGGTGCATACTTAGCATGCACTTCTCTAGAGCACTTTGGAAATGAGAGCTAGGCCACACTGAAAATCTAACTGTGATTCAAGCAGGTGCTTCTGCTCATATTAAAAAATACTCTGAGCACGTAAGATGACAGCCATATAAATTATTTCTCTTTAGAAATTAAGTTTTCAGTAATTTCAATCATTATGATTGCTAAATTAGAAACTGTTTCTGACAACTTCTTCCTTCATTTCAAGAGAACCCTAAGAAACCCGAAAGAATTTGAGCAATTTTCTCCCTTATTTAAGGAAGTTAAAATCCCCCTTTTAGACAAAAATATCTAACTACACTAGGATATAAAGAGGGTCCATATTCTAGCCTTTTCTTTTATGTACGTGTCTCCATAACAAAAATCAAGTCTGACCAGACAAGAAGACTTCCCTATAGCCTAGAAATAGACCACTTATTTAAAAAAAAAAAAAAAAGAGCAGTGTCTCTTCTTTGTATTTTCAGACATAATTTTTATTTCATTCAACAGCAATTTATCTTAAAATATGGTATGGTGAATATTGTAGTGAACCTGCATGAAGACTGCTCAGATAATTCTGATAGGCTCATTTCTAGATGGTGGCCTAGATTTTGTATGAGTGCAAGACTGATGCTTACTTTAGCCAGGAGAGCAGCAGATGAGTGGAAATGCAGATCTAGGTCCACAGCCAAAGTACAGCACCTTAGGTTCATGTGTCTCTTTGTGAACTGCAGTTCATTTATGAATAAATCTCTGTTAATGAGATCATCCTAATCCTTCCACCAGATGAGTTTCTATGATATAAGAAAGTATCTTATACAAGAAGTCCTAGCATGATATTTAACTTTACTTATAGATAGTCTTATTTCATGAGTAATATGCATTTGCTTATCTGTCACAACACTAAACAGTACCACCTTGTTATAGAATTTCTCCTGCTTATATATCTCACAGCTGGAGAAACTTTTAATTAAGAACACATCTAAATTCTTGAAAACAAATTAAATCTGTGTAGTATATATACATTTGAATTCTCTATTGAATTTTCTCAATATATAAAATATTTAACAAACAGAAAAACACTAAAAGAAGGTGAAGGAAGTGAAGAGACATGAGACATTCTACCTAGACAGAAAATTGAAATTCAAGCCATGCTTTTCTCCAAATTCAGAAGAAACAGTTAAACCCAGTATTATTTTCTTCTTCCTATTTAGGACAATGACATGTCTGTACGTATGACCAAAAGCAGAAAAAAAAATATTTTCTGATGCCTCTTCAACTGACAGCACAGCACCTTCTGTTTCATTACTGAGCTTGGCTGTGTTCCAAGTAGGTTTTGCCCACACATTATTTCAATCCAAAAGTATATGAAGCTCAATTATAATTTATTACAAAAAACTAGCTAAGAAATGCTTAATGCACACAAGTATGGAATACAATGGAAATTCCAATAGGCACATAATATAAATCATATTTTGGAAACAAAAACTGGTTGGCTGATACTGACATAATAATCAGGGGAAATTATTGTTAGGAGAAAAAATAAGCAGACTTATGTTATCCCTTTATAATTACATTTTTAGCACAATGGGTTGTATTTTGTAGCAGTCAACTAAAGTCTATTGGATAAATTATTGGAAGCTTTCATATTAGAAATTTCCAGTTGAATATCTCTTGCTAATTAACTATTTCCACTCAGAGGGCCATATTGAAATTCCATGTTTTCTATTACTTATTTTATAGAGACTTTTTATATGTTTATGTATTTTTTAAATTTTTATTTTATTTTTATTTATCCTTTTTAATTTTTTGCTCTTTCTTCAAGAATCAAAGTATTACATAATAGCAAGACCTGTCAGTAAAATTTGAGTACTATCCCCTAATTTTGTCAGTTTCTGCTGCAACAGAATGACCTAGTTTCCTTTAAAAAGGTGTTGGTGGTAATTGTTTCAAGTAAAGCATCATGCCAGCAATAAATACACAGATTATTTAACTCTTCTTACTGTTATGCTGACAAAATTCAATCCACATATACTGTGTGAAGTTTAGTTTTCTAATTATGCATAGCTGCTTTATACAGCGGAGCAGCAAAGATCAAAGCTCCAGTGATGACAAACTCTTGGAAGTTTCATATACAACCCAAACTGCAGCTAAGAGAGTTCAACCACTGAGCATCTGGCTGTAAAGAAGGGATTGTTTTGTTCTTTAATACTAGAAATATATAGATCATGAAGAATTATCTTAGCTGATGAAAAGGTTGTCCATGCATTTTCAGCATCACTGAGCTTCCATATAACTCAGAAACCAAAAGAAGAACCATTCAAAACAGACATACAGACATGCAAAGTTGAAGGATGAAATAATATTTTGTTACTTTTTAGAAGAGGTTTGAATCTGCAATCAAAAATGCATACTATTTTCTAATAGACTTTTTTTTTTTTAATCAGACTACTATGTATTGGTGAAGAAATGCTTTATTAGTTGCGCCCATTATGATCTTCCAGAAAAAAGGTTTTAATGTCACCTACATTCTAGCTGAACATTATGTAATTTGCTGAAAATTAGTCAGAGATATCCTTGTCTGTCATATAAATGGTATAATAGGAGTCTAAGATATGTCAATGAGAAAGGAGTTTTTCTATGACTAATTCTGTCCTTCACATACTCCTGTGCTTCTTTGCTTACTGTCCTTGTTCAGCTGCTGCACATTTACGTCTGTACTAGGTTCAATATGAGCAGTGACATAATTTCTTCTATGCCAGAAATGTGTTACTTGAGGACTACAAAGAATGCAAAAATGTTTGCAGAAAATCTAAAACCTAGATAGGGGAAAATGTTCTGCAAGAATTTCTTTTGTTTCACTTTTAATTTTTTATAAATACAACATTTACAAGTATGTCAATGACTTGATGCTTTCAGGGGAAGGTGCAGCATGTGATTTGCTTAGTAACACTAAAAATCAAATCACTCATATATTGGAATAATTGGAATCTAGGTGTCAATCTGATGAGCTAAGAATCAGATTATGGAGTAAATTGATTATCAACTGTATCTGTACATGATACAGGCTAGACTCTGCATCTTGATTTATTCAAAAGATTTTGTTCATGTATTTGAAGTGGTGTGTAAATGTGGGGCTTTTCATTCCAGGCATACAACAAGTCTGAGAAATGTTGCCATAAGTGAGTGGCAGCATAATACTCTTTTTCCCTCTTAATGGTTTTATGGAATCTGTCACTAACTTTAGACACCTCAGAAGAGCTCAGTTTAGTGAAGCTGAATGCTAAGCATTTAGAAAATGAATTTTATTTTAGTCAAGTCATCCAAAACTCCAATTCCCCGGGCATTTTTGAAAATGTAAGTATGCTTTGTTTCCATCAGCCTTTCCTCACTGTTCCTCTTCTGTGTTATTGTTACCACAGAGACTGGAGCAACAACAGCACACAAGGTTTGAATACATAAGAATCACTGCTTTCTTGCCAAATACACATCTATACTTTGCTCATCCCCTTTTTACCTCTAAAGTTGCATCTTTCAAGATTCTGTTTCATTCTTCCATCTTCTTTCCCTGTGCTTTTTCAATAGGAGGGACAAAAACATTCTTACTACACTTCCTCTTCATGCAATGTTCATCATCAGCTCTTTCAGTTCAAACCACAATTTTCAATTGAAACATCCTAAACCACTTGACTAAGCAACGACAATAAGAAAAGATGAAAGGGAAGGATGGGAAAAGAGGAAGGAGAGAAGGAGAGAAGGAGAGAAAGAGGAAAGGAGGAAAGGAGGGAAGGAAGGACAGAGTATCCTTCAACTGTGGAGAACTGTGAGAAGTTCTTTTAAAAATAGATATCCAAGGATGAAATTAAATCAAATGAGACAATATTGTATCTGTGAACCATTTATTGGTAATGGAAATTTAAATAAAAAGAAGGAATTCCCCAACAACAGAGGACTAAAACAAAATGGAAAAAGAAAATGGAAAATTATGGCAGGCGGGGGGGGGGGGGGGGAAGGAAGGAAGGAAGGAAGGAAGGAAGGAAGGAAGGAAGGAAGGAAGGAAGGAAGGAAGGAAGGAAGGAAGGAAGGAAGGAAGGATTTAGTTGCAATCCAAACGTTCAGTTTCAAAAGTTGGTTTGGCCTCCAAAACAATGTTTGCTAGTTGCCAATACTATCTTGTTTTTAAAGTTAGAATTTAGCTTTCTGTAGCCAATTTTTCTTAAAAAAAAAAAAAAAAAAAAAAAAAAAAAAAAAAAAAAAAAAAAAATTTGATCGTGTCTTTCTTTAACCTAGAATATATGTTGCAAATTCAAGCCTACAGGAACATGACTTAACAGAATAGAATCTTGTTTGTGAAATGATAGCTTGGAAAAAAACCCCAACCCATAAGGAGCTTCAACAGTACAATAAATCCACATAAATACTAAGTGTCTCTGAAAACTTTTTCTCTTCATATTTTTCTGTAAGCAAAAGGTGTTGGCATGTTCTCACTTTACGTCCTTCGGTGAAGACTGATACTACTGAGTGTTTCACCTCCACTGCTTCTTGATCTATTGGGTGATTTCAATAACTTTCAGGTCTAACTGTGTAGTTTTTTTTCTTTCTGCAGAGAAATTCTAGGATTGTCTAAGATGCTTTTTTTGGATCCTATGGATATGGTGATCAATAGTACATAGATAGTCTATTTCAGCTATTCACATCAGAGAGTAACAGGAATAATCCATCATTAGTAGAGATAACCACAAAGAACCTAAGACTACATGACAGCGAAAACCCTGTTCTTCCACCAGCTGAGGAAATTATTACAGGAAGTGCGTTCATCAATAACTCCATGAGCCTGTATGAATTCTTTTTCTGCATGACATCCACATTTACAGTTAACAGATTCTTATGTATGCCAGTGATTTTCATACAAACAACTAATCTTTGCAAAATGCACAGGCAAAACCTGGGACAACATGATGGAGAAGGAAGACTTGCACACCAGATGATGAACAACAATTCTCAGAAGTTTATTGAATGGGCACACACATTTATAGCAGTGTTAATAAGGCTAATGCATATTGCAAAAATTGAGCTCATCATTGGTTAGTCATTTATCAGTCAACTACGTCTACGTTTACATTCTTGTGTTCACCTTGTTATGGTTTCTCCTATCGTTCCTTCATTCTTGCTAGCTAACGAACCTCTCCCACAACCTCAAGTTTCGGCAAGGGCACAGTGACCTTGCCACTTTTAGACACTGATTTCTGACTCCTATCCTCGTCTCCTTCTTGCTTAACTAATGGTATTATTCCAGCATGATCTTTGTCATCTAGCTAACTGTCTACAAAATCCTCTACAACAACAAGCAATGTATTTTGTATTCAAAAAGCTCATCATATTGACAGCTGCATATGATTCTTCAGGTTACTATTTCATTCCATTCTCCTCACAACATTAAAACAGAAAGTTTGTTGGCCTCTATTCTTCCTCCTATCTTCCTCCTCTGTCCTACCTTCCACCCCTCACCTAATTGATCCTTCTCATATCCCTGAGTGCACATACAGCTTCTGCATCCTAGTGATTTTTCTCATTTTCTCATGTAGCTGCTCTATCACCCTATCTCACCTCCTGATCCATTCATCTCTTTCCCTTTGTCAAGAAAGTTTTTTTTATTTTCATCCACAGCCATATTGGTCAAATTGATTCAGGTCTGAAAGAACAGAAAAAGAACCAGACAGAACTATAATGATAGTAATGATAAAATTGTTTTTCTGTGCTTTTATAATCTTACTCAGCAAAAAAGGTAAAGTTCCGCTCCAAATTCCAGCTGGGGTTTCAAAACAGTAAAATAGCAGAACATTTCCCTTGTTAGTACAGTCATATTGTGGACTAAATACACAAAATATTCCTATATAGCTGAAATGTTAATTAAATACCTTCTGCTCAGATAAAAGCATACAGTAAGGGAAAAGCTGACTTGCATAAGTCATTTGCATTACATCATATGGTCTAGCCAGCCTGATCTTAGTAGAACACTTTGGTTTACAGGGTAAACACACAAGTCAAAAATATTTCTGGGTAGAAGGGGATCCTTAGTCTCAGAAGAAGAAACATCATCATTTTTATCATTCACCTATGTACTGGGCTGTGCTGCTGAAATTAGCACAAAGCTTTATTTACTATACTTCACTACAACAATGATGGATAGAGTTATATGGCATACGTCTCGAGAATAAATGCTTCACTTATTTTATTCTGAGGAACAATGAGAATCACATTGATGATGCTGAAGTCCTAAGAACAACATCATTATTTTACTCTTTAGATAGTATTATCTGTGATTCAGACGTCTTTATACACATAAAATTTGCCTACTCACTTCAGGCATTTAGTATCTGCCCTTAGACAGCAAACTACTATTCACCTTCATTAAATGCAAAGCATTAAAAACAAAGACACAACCCAACTAAATGGATAGCTGCAATTATGGGCACTTTCTGTCAATGCTACCTGAAGAAAGACCAGTGAAGATATATTACACCAAGTCTTTATTACTCACAAAGTGAAATAAGATTTCTATTTTATATAAACATAAAGTGAAAGCTTCTAAAAACACCAGAACACACGAGAGGTACGTGGTAGAGTTTACACAGATTTTTATGGGCAGTGTCCCACAAAAAACTGAGGACACTTTTGAAACAAAAATATTCTATTGAGTACCCCTGGAACTCCCAAATACCTGCGAATATCACTATGGTTTAGCATGAGCAAACCTACTCCACTAGCCAGTGGAATATATTCCTACTAGGGAAATATGTGTTCAGAGGGTTGAAAAAGCTCTACAACAATTTCAGCTTTCTCAATAGGGAGGAGGAACATGAAATCTTCTTATGTGGCTGGAAAAAAAGATTGTTATTGTGAAAATATGGATCATAAAGTGCACTCATAGTAATGCATATATGTACAGTCACACTGTGACTAGAGTCTTGGACTGCCCTTATCAGATCTAATTTCTAGGGTGACCTTTATTATGCCTCAAGATCAAGATATCTGTATTCCTGAGAATCATAGGCACTGGCCCATTAAATATCCAAGCCAGTGGTAGAAGTGGAGACCATCAAATAAAGCTGAATCTTTGAAATGGAGGGCAAGGATTAAAAAGATAGTAGCTAAAAAGTGAAGCATGGGTCTAGTTTGATAGAAGGTCAGGGACAGATCCTGATCATTCTCATGAGAAAAAAAATCTCAGAAAGCCATGTTTTTTACTTGACATAGCAATAAATTATGCTACTTACTTTCCTTATGTAGTGTTTTTTCAATTATCATTACAGGCTGCTCTACCTCTAAAACTCTCAGCTCAAAGACATGATCAATTGTCAATATGCCAGCTTAGCTACAAAAGATATACAGAAACAATAGCTTACTGTGCTTCAGAAAAAAGAATGACATTAAGATAGAAAATGGTTTGACAGATCTAAGATCTCCCTCTAATGAAAACTGTTTAAAAAAAAAATCATTAATGACTTCTTTCTTTTTTGCAATGTGTATGTTTACAGAAAAAACAGAGGACCATATATGGATATCATTAGACTAAAAACCAGAGAAATATGTAATAACAAAATTAAGATACAGAAAAATAATAAATATGGGAAAGAATCAAACATAAGTAAGTGGATTTATTTTTGTTGCCTGAAGGCTTACCTTGAAGACTGGGCTGAGAAGACTAATGTCTGATTATTTGCTCCATCAAGAGTCTTGCAGTGCAGGACTCTTGATGGAGCAAATTGCTGCAAAGCTGGCCACTGGAGCACCTTATGATTAAATATCTTTAGCCTGAGTCTGGTGTTATAAAAAGTTGAAAGAATAACCTGTGTTTTTTCTCTGTTTTTAAATGTTTATTCTGCAATAATGTAGATACAGAAGATAATAAGTAATAGACAAATTCATTTATAAGATTTTGTCTCTGACGATCCTATCAAGAGAAAGCTATTTTTTTCCTAATGAGTCAATTTCTTCAATAAGATGAATGTGTTTTAGAGGAATGATATTTAAAGTACAAATGTTCAGTGTTTTCCTGGGTAAGAAAATTGTGGGGTTTTTGCCCATACCTCTTAGACTAATAAGGCTTGTTGTTCCATTGCTAGTTTCAAGTTCAAACAAATTTAAGGTACTAATGACCTCCATTTTAGCCCCTGGAAAAAAATGCCAATATAGTTTCAATGTTGATTATACACTTAGGATAAATTGCAAGAGATGTATACATCACAAGGATAATTTTACACCTGAAGAATCAGGAGACTGAAGTAGGTGTCTCTGAAGTTACTGTGCATCCAGCGCTTCTCTTTTACATGCTGTTTTGCAACTTCACTCATCCATATTCTATGTCTGTGGCTTTCTGTCCTACATAGGGATAGCTCACCTCAACAGAAAAAAAACATACAAGAAATAATTAGGAAGTGGACAAACTGAAGCATCAGAAATTTTAAGTAGATTTCATACTGTGGTTCATGTTTATTTCATTAAGTTGCTGCTAAATGGTTTGTTCTGTTACCACCCCATGTTTCCCCCAAGTTGGCTTATCCCTGAGTTGTACCCACCTTTAAAGCTGTCCCTCAAGCTACTCTCCTGCTCAGTTCTGGCTCCTTCCCTGCCTATTGAGATCACCCTGCCCCTCTTTCCCTGCCTGTCAAGGTGACCCTGCCCCTTTTTCCTGACTGTTCCTTGCCACTCAGTCCCTGGGCCAATCCCTGATTGAAATGCCCACTTGAAAATGCCTAATCTACCACACCCCATTGCCCCTGTGACCTTTCCCCTTTTCTCCCCCTATCCTGATTGGTCCCACATTAATAATTTAGTCCCCTTTCTCCACCCTTGAAGTTTCCCTATTGGTTGATTTTCTGTACCCACTCCCTAGTTTGTAACTGTATTTAACCCTGTGCACTGACCTGCTTGGGACACTTTTGCCTTATTTGCTTTACTTGGAATATGTTTTCACCATGGAACCTCAAGCCAAAAGAGTATGTTCCTTTGTCTGGTCCTTGCCATGCCTATAACAGCACTGTAGAGCTTGCAGCTCTTGAGGTTCAGTGGTGGGCAAACCCCAATCCCCAGCTGTTACCCACTCCTGTCGAGGCTACTGGAGTGTGCAGAACTAGCCCAGGTTCCAGTGGGCTACAGCAATTTCATATGATTTCTAATTGTCTGACTGTAGAAAAGTAGATAAAAGAAATTTTGATGTATAAAAATGTTCAAGACCTAAATGATGCTTATTTGATGAAATATTTCATAAAAATTAAAAACATTCCGTCTCAGTAATACAGATTTTATATAAAGTATGTGTTTATTATTTGGTTTTACATTTCAAAATGGCAAAATAGTTAACTTCAGGAAATAAGACACATGAAGGACAAGGACAGATTGAACTGGTTTTTTTTTCTTCTTTTTTTTTTTTTTTAACTTTGAGAAATATTGACACTATTCAGGGTTTACTGATTCACTCTTATGTGTCTAATAACCGGAAATGTAATTTCCATGTCTAATCATGTGATGGGTTATTTCACCCACATAGAGCAAATGGACCATATGTTTGGGTCCAAAATTAATTCATCATACGAATTAATGCCAGGTTTAGTTTCAGGACATAATATTCAGCAAGTGAGGAAACCATTGATACTGGGCACCTATCTTATTGGAAAGTTAGTAGCAGCCTTTGCCCAAATGGTAGGATATTTAGATTTAATTCCAAAAGAAATGAGTGGCCTGAATTTGTATTACTAAATTCAAGCAACTGTTCAAGATGGTATATCAGAGTTTACCTTTTACCATGTGTTTTGTGTATAGCTTAACACATGGCCAGTATCAGTTCTTTTAATACTATTTAAATAACAAAATAGATATACTTAAATGCCACTACCAAAATAACAAAATAGTATTGAAATTGAAGCAAGCATTGGAACAGTTCTTCTTAAGAGAGATTTTAAGAATACATGTCAGCATCGAATTTCCACTCTTTATGAGCCAAAACACTGTGCTCCTTGTATACTTGCAATCACTTGTGTGTGTTAGTAATGAGTATTAAACCCAAAGTTATCATAACTGTCTTAAACTCTAAATTATGGGAAAACAAAATTATGGGAAAACAAAATTATGGGAAAACAAAATTATGGGAAAAAAAAATTATCTTGTGAAAGCATCAACAAGATCACTACTTAATTTTCTTTAAGATCTGGGCTCAGAGTGGGGTTGCCTCAAATTTTAAGGACTGTATTTTGTTTACAAATTTGATCTATGAAGAAAGAACAGAATTTACTCAAAGATGACTGGATCAAAGCTGAGGAAAAGGCTGAACAATGGTGAGTGACTGGAGCAAGAAGGTGATGAAACAGGAAGTAATTATTAGCCTTTGAATTTAATCATAATCCTGGTAAAATTTTAGTATTGATATGAAAAAAATGACACCTTTGAGCTTTCGTGACACTTTTCTGTTAGCATAAGTACTCAGAGATTCTTCAGAAAGCACAAACCATCTGGAACAAATCCCCAGACACATCTCCCTTCTCTGCTGAGCCTCTATGCCTTTAACTAGTTAACACCTCAAGTCATACTCAGATGATCCATCTCAGTGGAGTAGCTACTGAAGAAACTTAAATGAGATTGTGAGATGTAAAGCTGACTGGGAAGTAGGTACATTTGGTTTTTTATTAATAAAAGACCAAGAAAGTTCTCAGGAGAACAAAATAGTGCATTACTAGTGAGTGAATATGCCAAGATTGATCATTTAGGATCCTCTGAGATGGAAGGCATTCATGTAGCCTTTTAAGGGATCACACAGAGTACTCATATTCTCAGTTTTTAAGAAATTACTGCCATTAAGCTGAGTTGCTGTCCTCTCAGCAGAGGTACTGCAATCAACAGTGTGAGCTGGTTACAGTTGGACAAATGCAAATGATTGACTGGCTCCACTGCTGCTTCTCTCTACTTAGCTCAAAGTGGCTGCTCTCTCTGACATGATTTAAACTGACCTGCATCATTCTGAAACAGGTTGTGATCATACGGTCATTGCTGCACTCTAAGGTAGGTGTGGAAATCAGCCATGGTAGAGGATCTCTAGAGATTAATCAAATAGGTAGTGGCTTCTTAAGCATTTTCAAATATACCACAGAAAAAATTATCTGACTAGAGGAGGAACCTCAACTCTTAGGAAATCATTGAGTTTTGCATCTGAGTGTAGCAAAGATTTATCTAGGCATGCTATTTTTCAGCCACTTCAGTAATTAAAATATACAGGTCCCTTCAGAGAAGTAATCCAATCGTGTGTAACTTTTACACAAAACTACTGAGTGAGATGAGGAAGGAAAAGGCAAAATGATTAAATTACAATTTAAAGCTGGAATCCAACTTTAATTATACATTAGTACATGTAGATTAAAAATACGAAAACAACCTCATGTGTTAGGGTAGATGTTGAAATTATTTTTTTTTCCACAAACTCTGTTTGAATGAAATAAGCCTCACAAAATTAAGCACAGATATGACTTTTAATTCCTTCTTAATCTATTCTTCTCTTCCATCAATCTCTAATATTTCATAGTAGTTTCAGGAGCTATAGGATAATATAACACTTTGTAATTTTTTCACACAGAAAGCACAGTGAAATATGAAGGTAAAAAGAATCATAGTTTTGTATAGGGTTTTCTTCTTTTTTTGAAAAATTCACAGAATTATTTTCAAATATTTCAAATTATTTTAAGATAGCAATTTAAATTCTAAATCACCATTTTATTCAAGAAAAGTTGCACAGACCCCTACCTATTCATGTGTCTGTGAACTGTAAGGACAGTTCTTCAGGAAAGTTTGTTTCACTTGATGACTGGTCTGGTGGTACATATTTGCAATGATACTGTATGCAATCTGGTATCATATTTATGTACCAGTAGTAAGCTTGGCAACTAAGCTAAAATAAAGAATTTCTCTTTTAGCTTTAACTTAGCTATAACTGAGAGTAGATTGTGTCCCCAGTAAGAGTTTGTCTGTCATTCATCTGAACAGAAAGCAGCATTTTTTTTTCTGTGAGCTTCATCATTCTAAACAGAGTAAAAAAAAAACTGATGGGATTTTAAAGAGGGTCTGAAGTGCTTCAAATATTGTACTTCATAAATTAATGTATCTTTAAATGATGCAGAGTCTTCAAGAAGGAAAACATCACACAGACATTATTTTAATGAAGAAATACATCTGAAGTCCTTCTTATTCACATTTTCTTTTTGTTGTTCCAGTAGGAACAGCTGGTCCATTGTTTTTGGCTTTGACCCCTTTAACTTTCAGAATTTAAGTTTGCTCAGTCAGTGCCTTTGGCATTAGCATTGAATTTTCTTGGAGCTTACACCAACAGCAATTAGGAGATGTGAGATGCCACAGGATGTGAGTAATTTACTCATAACCGTTGAAGTAAGAACATGTGATCAAACTCACTTAATGGAATAGATAATTTGGGATGTTTGCAGTGCAGCTCCAATAGCACAACCATTGCAATAGCACAACCACTACTATTCATGTGAGAGAATCAGGGAACGCCATTGAATCAGGGAACACCATTGAATGAGCACTTTTGAGAAGCAGTAATCAGCAGGGAGAAGGAGGAATGAGATATGTTCAGCCTCAGCTGCATTTTCCACACATCACTCTACTTTGTGTTCCTCTATCTGCCACGGTCCAAAACTCATACCAGTAGTGTGGTCCAAATTCCCCTTTTGGTTACATCAGTGCTCCAGGGTTAGCTCCATCTGGCTTTCCCCCTGCTAACTGAAGCTGTGTGACTAAGGGGAGAAAATTGCCCTGTAGCTGGCTAGATCAGATTCTGACTTCCCACTGCTGCCAGCTGAACAGAGGGGGAAAAATAAAGAGAAAAAAGCTGAAGTTTCATTGTTGTCAAGGTTGCTTTCCCCTTCTAGAATGACATAAATAGAACTGCCATGATGCTTCAGTTGTCTTTTTGAAATGAGCAACGCTATTGTGGCTTTTGTGGTGTTGGAGAGTGAGCATGTCTTTCTGTATCAAATTTCTCTGTTGCCATCTCCCTCTTACTTTGTTCCATTGTTTCTGCTCTTGACTCAGTTACTCAGAGACCCCAAAATCTCCTATCTTCTGCAAAACTAAACATGTGGAAACAATGTTTTCTTCTCCAGTGGATAGGAAAAGCAGAGAGCAAAAGAGCAATTTAGGGGCCTGGATTAACAGAGCATATTAAATGCTTTTATGGTGCTGGAGACTGCGAAACAAAACTAAATTAAGCATCTGCAAAAGTGAATTAACTGAGTGGGAAGAAATAAAAAGACGGTGAGGATCAGAATGGCAAAAGGAGATTTACTAAATAGGTCTGTGACTGTACAATCTTTGCATCTTACTTCACATCTTCACATCTTACATTGAAGAGTCATGTTTTGAAAGGCAAATAAATGCTTGAATATAAATAATAATTTTTAAATGAATCAATTAATTAGTGGGAAAATAAGCAAAATAATTTGCAATCCAATCAGATCTTTTTTAAATAGATGAAGAAAATTTGCAGCTCTTTACTGCTTACAGCCCACAAGATGTGATTATACATACATATGGTACTGAAAATAGAGAATAGAAATGAAACTTGAAAATCAAGAAATCAATTCAGTGAATACAATGAATTAGGACTGAAAGATATAGAAAATGACAGTGTCATTTGTAAGAGCTGAAATGAGAGCTGTGGTACTCCAGGCAACTCTTCCAAATGCAGTTTATTACATCCAAGATGTTACAGCAGTCCAGGGTCGTGGGCGACAGAGCCTGTGCCTACAGCTGTCAGCTGCATCTGCAGGCAGGCCTGGAGACCCTTAGTTTAGGTTACAAATGCATTATATACTTTTCTTTGCTGAGCATCTTAATATAGTAGAACGAATATTTTATCTACCTTAACTTTTATCTATAGCCCATCATAGCTACTATAATTACCATATTCATGTTACTATTCTCCAATCACTAAAAGTTAGTACATTACAGTTTGAGCTAGAAGTTGTTCTTCAGTTTTCTTGGAGTGGAAAATTCTGAGACCTTTTTTCTACCTGCAACATCTGCTGACTTGTTTGCAAGTGCTATCTTTCTACTTGGTAAAAACATCTTCTTGTTTGAGGTGGGTTTATCCTTTGCTCTAAGTCATAAAAACCCCCTTCTAACTAACATACCCTTTGCCTCCTTGGTTATCCAGTAAGACTGACTCAGCAATTCTTTTCTTCTATATCAAAACTTGCTTCCATCTCTATTCCTTGCTCAGCTTCTACATTCAAAAATCTTTCTGCTAAGCATACTTATCTGTGAGACTTTCTTGTCAAACTTTCATCCTTCCCAACAGTCATTCTTTTTCCTTTTTTTTTTAATTTTTGCTATCAACTTACCTGTAATTTAGCAACTGACCCAGTTCAGATGTGCCAAATTTTTAATTAACTTTCTATTTAAAACAGTACTTTATTAGTAAAGGAATGTAGTAGTTTAATTCCTGACAAACAATAATCCAGCTGCTATACATAGTATTACTGAGGATTTTACAGTGTGGTTCTGGAGCAATGAATTCTTTATGGCAACAAAGTATCAAACTGGGGGGGGGGGGGGGGGAAGAAAAAAGGGAGAAAGGGAAAGCACACAATGTTTATTTGGTTGAGATACTGGTTTTCCATGGCCTGTTATTTTGTAACACGGGGGTTGTGGGAATGGGTGGGGGCTACTGAGGTGGCTTCTGTGAGAAGCTTCCACGATGTCCAGCAGAGTCAATCCCTCATGGCTCTGAAGATGGACATCCTGCTGGCCCAGAGGTTGGTAATGCCTCTGTGGTGACATATTTAAGAAGAAAATCAAAACAAAGCTGACACATTTTTTCATCTAGCCAGAGAGGAGAAGGAGGTGAGAACATGTGAGGGAAAACAACATGGAGGCACCAAGGTCAGTGGAGAAGGAGGGGGAGGAAGTGCTCCAGGCACTGGAGCCAAGATTCCTCTGCAGGCAGTGGTGAAGACCATGTGAAGCAGCTGTACCCCTGCAGCCCATGGGTGCACAGGGAATGCAGAGATCCACCCACAGCCGTGGGGGAGGTGCCCATGCTGGAGCAGGTGGATGCTTGGAGGAGTCTGTGATCCAGTGGGAGCCCCGGTGGGGAGAGGGCTCTTGCTTCCAGGCTGGAGCAGCCTGTCCTAGGAGGAAAGCACCCTGTGGAAAGAGTGACCCACGTTACAGCAGTTTTGGGAGGACTGTCTGTGCATGGTGGGAGTTCATGCTACAGCAGGTACAGTATGGCTGCTGCTCATGAGAGTGGACCCACACTGGAGAAGTTCATGGAGAGCTGTCTCCCATGCGAAGAACCCCATGGCTTCACAGGGGAAATATTCCTCTCCTGGAGCAGTGGAAGAAAATTTTGGGTGATGAAGTGACCAAAAATTCCCACGCCCTGTCTCCCTGCACTGTCTGTGGGAAGGAGAGAGGGGTTGGGGGGGAAAGGTATTTTAAGGGTTCATTTTACTTCTCATTATCCTCTGCTGATTCTGTTGGTAATAAATTCACTTTACAACTTTAAGTTGAGCCTGTTTTGCTCTTAAGTGTTTTCATCCAGTCCTTATCTCAATTCATGAACCCTTTTAAATTTTTTTTCTCTCTCCTCTGCCCAGCTGTGGCAGGGGGAAGGTGAGCAAACTACTTGTGGGTGCCTGGCCCTGGGCCAGTGTTTCTTTATTTGCTTGGAGTTTTTTCCCTCTGCATTCTAGGTTTATGGCTTATATATAAATACAAGGAAGAATATCATAGTGTTATTTGCTGTGAACTGTCTTCCACTTCTCTCAACTGAGAATTTCTTTTGTTTTGAAGGTTATTGTTAAGATCTCTATATAAACATTCTTTTATTCCTGCCTAAGTTATTCAGGTATTTCAACATCTCATCACTAAATGAAATTCCAATACATTTTTAGCAGATTTAATTTTCTGCTGCCTTGTTGCCCTTTCTGAAGTGGTCTAACTCTTTTATCTACTTCATAGATGCAAGCCATTTTGGAATTATTTTGGAAGACATCTGGCAAATTAGCGGCTCCTTGGATAGCTAAGCCTTTATTATCTATCACTAAGTTTACTTTATGTGATTTTGAGTATCTGTGTGGACATGTAATTGCTTGTCAGAGGCATCAGTTGACTCCTTGAAGCTACACTCAAACTTGATGTATTTGTTTTTAAGCCCTTACCCAATTTTCCTAATATCTACCATAATCTGAACTGTGATTGAAACTCATTGTAGCTTATACTTTCTCTGCACACAGATAACCTTTAAAAAAGTGTGGCTAAGGCTTGTTCTGATTTTCAGATCACTTGTCACTGTACTTGACAATTATGTCTAGAGTCTGCTCTGTGAGAAGAATAAGCTTGGTACATGAAGCACTGCCATCTGGAACCTACCATAGGAGGACATGTAGTTACAGTTGTTACTTTTTGTTTACTGAGTTGGGCTAAGTGAAACCACTGTTTCCATCACCAGTGATGTAAAATCTTTGAACTTTCATTTTATAGCAGACTGAGTGGAGCCTTCAGCTTTGTTTCTTTATTTTTCTTTTGTGTCCAGATCATTTTTAAATTCTTGACCAAGGATAATGTCATCAAAGATGAAAAGCTATTTATGTGCATAATTTTACAAAAACAGTAAAATAAATGGAGGGAATAGATGCTGATTTTTCCAGAACTGTAGTTCTCAAAACTCTTTCAAATCTTGTAAAATATTAATATTTTTGTTCTTCTTATTAAACCAAATTAAAACTTTTGGCTCTAAATCTCAAAACCCTGCCTAAACTTCATCCTGACCCAAGTGTCTTTCTTGCCTTCTGGTGAGTTGTGAATGTGCTGCTTAATCCTACAAATTTATTTTCTTTTTTTTAAGAAAAGGTGTAAGCTGAGATCTGTAAATTTGTTTTCCCAAAGAAAAACTCCATTACTCAAGGTTAATGCTGTTGATGGACAGTGCTTAATAGCAAGTAATATTAAAGCAATTATAATTGTAACAGGTGATTCCAGGGATAACTGTTATAGGTCATACGAAATACCTTTTGGTATTTCAAATGTACAATTGTATTTTAATCCAAATAAAGAGTCTATCTGCCAGTATACTTGTAAATAATGTTTCTATTTTTTCCATTATTTTTCCGAATATATTCAAGACCTTCAATAAAAATCCCTAGGACTTTGTGGCATGTTTCTTTGTTGTGTGTGGCAGCTGACATTACAGAACTGTCTGAGAATTACACATTCAAGCACTTATGAAGCATACAAGGTAGCACAGTTTTTCTCCATAATTTTAATTGAAGGACTGTGATTTACAATTTCATTTTTCAGGCTCCTTCATTAGTTAATACATTGTGCAGCATTTCTTAGGCAATCAGGGATTTAATGCATGTCCTAGTACCTCAGCAACTTCATAATGTTTGCTGATACCTTGCATCCTCTGTTCAGTAAAATATAAAGAAGTTACCCAGTCTAATAAATGGGCAAATTTTTTTGGTTGGTTGATTAATTTTGATTTGCATGTTTCTTTTGCAGTTAAAGATGAAATGGAGTGAATTGGAATTAATATTTTAATTCTACCCAGAGTAATAAGATGACTGCTAAAAACCTGAAAAAAATCTGTTGATGTAGAAAATATCTTTAGGGAACTATTTCCATCTTTGATGTATGTCTTGGGAAATTCAGAGAAGAAAAAAAATCTAAAACATTTTGTGGAAATAAAAGTGTTATATAGAACCCTTAAACCATTATTGCAAACTGCATTGGCAATAACAGTCTAAATTAATTTATCTATATAAGTAAACTAATTGTAATTTTTAGTTTGCTTTCCATCCACATTATATTCAATCTTTTATATGCCTCTTTCTTTCTGGCACACCTTTTATAATATTCTTACCTCCTTAAATACGCATATATGAGTGTTGCCATCCATTCTCTAAGCAGTTAATGATATTTTTACCGTAAGAATCTATTTGTAACTTTCCTCCTCCAGTAGTCAAAATGTATACAAAGGTTAACTTTGTAAGGTTAAGAGTTAAGGTTAGAGAGGTTAATGCATGCACTTAAGAGCTTATAAAAATACCTTACATCAGCAAATGTGTTTATTCTGAAGTTTATTCTTATCAGAAGTTTAAAGAAATTATATCCTGGATATAACATGACTAGGCTTTAATGCTTTTTGAAGTAAATGTGGATTTTTACAGTTCAATCAATTACATCATTACTGTGAATTCTATCTCATGTAAAAGGAGTGCTTATATATACATTATGCATCTGTGCTGTATTTTATTTATTTTAAAATTTACCAAAGAATTTAATGACAGAAAATACAAATTCTGTAGTTACTGGAAAATAATTTAAAAAGTAAACCCAAATAAACTAAAAATATATGTTTTAAAATAATTGCAAAATCAAAAATTTGTGAGAAATGCAAGCAAAACAGTTGTCCCGGTTTAGGGCAAATTTGGGAGGGAACCTTCAAAGGGTTTCCTCTTGAAAACAAATTCAAGTGGCCCCTCCCCCAACCAGTTCTGGAAAATATTCCTTGCAGAAAAGTGGAAAAAATTGATTTAACAGGCAAAGCATCCACCAGCACAAAAAAAACAAAAAAAAAAAAAAAAAAAAAAAAAAAAAAAAAAAAAAAAAAAAAAAAAAAAAAAAACCCAAACAAACAAAACCTCTCACCAGTATGAAGAGATGATAAACTCAGAAAGTCCCTTGGTGGGCTGTAGCTCAGTTCACTGAGTCTCTTATCAGTCCCTCTGGTGGTGGAAATGCCATGCCCAGGCCCAGCCCAGTGGGCCACAGGTGGGAGTTCCTGGTGCTCTTCTGGGTTTTCAGTTCAGAGCAGGCTTAAACAGGTCCAAAAAAAAGGGAAAAACCACAGTGCAGAGAATTTCTCTGCCTTAGCTAGCTAAAACTAGCTAAAACCAAAGGAAAACTCTCTCCTACTCTGTCCATCCACAGACAACACAGTCCAGTAGCAGGAATGTGGAGGAATGAGTGCAATATCTGAAAACAAACTGCATGCTTCTTCCCTCCCCCCTTCACTCTCTGGAGCATGTCTTAAAGGTGCAAAACTTATTTCTGGGCTAAACAGACAAATGGGAATACGAGCATCATAAAGTCACCCCAGACTTTTTATTAAGTGTGTTCTTGTCAATCCATTTGCAAATTCAGATAGGCACTAGACCAGTTCAATTAAAATGAGAGATCTTGTCCACAGTATGATGTAAATGTTTTTCTTAACTGTTGAGACTGATAAAGAAATACTAGTGAGGTGTGAGTTATTCTACATGAATTTTTTTAAAGGAGAAAGTAAAACTGAATCCAATTACTGATTACTATTCCTGTAGAAAAAGACATAAAAGAGAACAATGTAATATAAAAGTAGCATAGCTTTTCTTCCTAATAATTGGCAACTGATACTTCGCAAAGCTTATATAAGATGGGGAAAACAAAGTCAAGGCTGGTGGCTCACACAACATCCTTCTTTCAATCCTATGTAGAATTGAAAAGACAATTCATAGCAAATCCGGGTCAGTGAGTATTGGAATGTTGGGGGACACAAGACAGATGATGGACTTTGGACCTGGTTAACATAAGAGATTTGATAACAGGATGCCTTGGCAAAAGCAAACGGAACTTTGAAAATTAGATCTAGATTGCAAGAAGATTAAATCAAATGGGTTCACCGGAAAAAGAAAATCCCATTAAACTCTGTAAGCAAGAGATGTTATTATATGCATAAGTTTGTGTATGTGATTTTAACTTAATCATTGTAGTACACAGTACTAGACTCCCTGAAATAGTATGTGTTTGTATCCCACAATAAAATCGGATTCTGATCACCAGTCTTCCCCATCTCTCTCCATCGCCAGCAAGTAGGTCCTATGCTATATATGGAAACAGTTTTTGAAATTGAAAGTAATTGTCACACAGCTAATATTGTCCTGGTAAATAAATATTTAATAAAAAATTTTCTGAATGTTAAGATACTCATGAAGTGATGGCAATAGCTTTTTTATAGCTGCATTAATTAAAGCAGCAGTGGAAGAACATATATATAACACCTAATAGAACACCTAATGAGTAATTCCCTATCATATACAGAAAATTGCAAGGTGAAAAATACAACTTTCGCGGTCAGTACTTCATGCCTGTATCAACCCATATCAGTACTGAGTACACAGAGTTTTAGTTATTTCTTATTCCATTAGAGAAGACAGATATTTCTTTTTATGACTGCATTTTTCTTCTAATCAAAGTGTAAAATCATGATGCTAATTTCAGTTTTATCCATATCTTCAGAGCAGTATCAACTTTTCTGTTTGTTTGTCTAGAATGTTTTATTACAAACTAATAATATTACTCCATCAGAACTCAGTAGACATATTTTTCAACATTTCTCCTTTAACTAACTTGCGTTACAAACAAAGGCTACTATATGAACACAGTTTATCCACAGTATCTATTTTCAGCTAGGAGGGAGATAATTATTGCTCACTGCAGAAATAATGTTATTCTACTAGCTCATGTAAAACAAACTTTAAATGTAATTTTACAGAAATAATAACTACACCTGAGTGCCAGTTTAAGATACAGCAATTAGAGGAACTTTTTATTAACCCAAAGGTCAGAGGTGAGAGATGATCCAGAGGTGAGAGATGATCACAAATTCTTGCTAGTACAAACTTAAATTGGTTTAAGCTAAATGTAATGATCTAATAATCATGAAAATGGGGACTGTAAAAGCTATTGTGGTACACTTCCGAACAGAATTATGCAATCCATAAACATAAGAACGGTGTAACTTTCAGCTCCCATTCTCTCTTGCTATTGGGTATTTCTTCTTGTATATTGCAGGAAGAAACACAGCACAAAGTAGCTGTTATCACTGTTACAGGATAAAATTACCTTTTTAAATAAACTAGTGGTAGCTTTGGAACATTAAAATGTATTGTTTCAATTAAAAGAAATAAACTCAAAATAATCTTGAAACATTAAGAGAAAATTGCATTTTCAGTGCAAGTGTTGCAATAGTTTTAAACATACTTACCTCTGAACATTTAGCAATGTATAGAGTGCAGCAGAAGAAGAAGACAACAGTTAAGTAATTCTAAATTAGACACTAAAAAAAAACAAAAAAAACAAAAACAAAAAAAAAAAACAAAAACAACAAAAGCTGTTCCTAAAGTTTCAAATATCCTTTTCAATGCAATTCAATTAAGATCTTAAGATCTCTTAAATCACTCACTGAATTCTCTTTATTTTTTTGTCATCCCCCCCCCCCCATTTTTTCTTCCATAAATATGTAGATTTCATGTATTTTCTGCTTGTTTCAAATCAAGCATTTGACTGATGGACCTATGTTCATTGACAAACAGCTTAGATTTGAATGGACATACTGGAAAACAAATATAGACCAAAGGCAAAGGCAGAAAAATAATTAAACTTCCTGAGAAAAAGTTGTGTATAAGTTTTCTTTCCATATATCAGACATAAAAGCATCAGACAAAACTTTTAGGAACTTTGTGTATGCTGTGTTATTACTCAAAAGGCAAATTCAGGGAAGGAAGTTTTTAAGATTGATTTCTTAATAAAGCTTAGCTATAGAGAAGGTAGTTATGGAAAACCGCATTTATTTTCTGCATAATGTAAGCAGTACTCTTACAGAACTACTGAGCTTAAGTTACACCTTTTCAATAAATCCTAGGTATGTGCCAGTAAATTATTTCAGCAATAAATTAGGCAATATATTAAGGAGGCACAATGCACCTAACAAATACATCCAACATATACATATCACTGTTCCTCTCTGCAATCTGCCATCCATGTCACACCAGATTTTACAGGGGGGAAGAAGAGCAAAGCCTTTCTTTGAATTTACCTGGCTGTTTTGTAGCTTCATCTGCTGTGACAAAATATGACCTTATTTAATAGAAAACTTTTTCACTATGGGTAGTTGGGATCAACCCCAAGGGACTGTGCCACCAAGCATGCAATGGCTTGCATGAGTATCAACAAACTGCTTCTGCCACATTAGGTGGCAGCTCACACAAAGGCACTGCTGTGTTTTCTGGTGGTGACACAGACTTTGTATGCTTTGTCTCACCTGGATACCCAATGAGGGTGATAAATTACTTCATAATATTGATCATAATCACAAAAAAAAAAAAAAAAAAAGCATGTGTTTTCAAAGTTTCCTGTATTGTATTCTCAGTTAAAATACACTACAATGTAACTTATCTAATTCCAGATAAGTGAATTACTCTCATTTGAATTCAATCTTAAGATAAAATGATTTTTTGTGTTGAAGAGAAGTTTTAATTCTGATGCCGTATATGATGCATTTTAAAACTCATAAAGAAGTTTGAATAGGGGGAATCTGACTGTTTTCTAAGCTTTGACAAAACATTTTCCTAGGAGCTAAAGTCTTCCTTAATCTTCCATCTTTCAGTGCTAGCACTTCTGAGGGGGGCTGGTTTCTCATACAACTCATTTATTTCAGAATAACCCCTAAAGTTGAATAAAATAGTTCTCTATAATAAACACAGAAAAAAATATCTTCAAACTCACAGAAGTTATTCTGTCGATATGTGGAGATTATATATGGTTTTAAAGTGCTTTTTTTTTGGGGGGGGGGGTGGGAGGGAAGTGGTCTGCCTTTCATCTGTAGGTGTCAGTTGTTTCAAGCTGCATGTACAAAAAATTTTAATAACATGAATTAGCAAATCCAAATCTTTAGTATTACATCTAGTTATCAGGTTTATGAGCTGCAGGGGAAGATGACTAATGTACTGCCCATGATCATATAGAGACATAAGGTTGATAGTTCTCACAAAATTTTACACCAGGACATAGGTTTTGCACAGACCTTTGTTCCCCGTTATCTTCTAGGGGAAGAAAGAGTTCCTTTTTGACAACAATCAGTAAACAATCTTCTTTCCCATGCTTCGTCTAGTCCTGTGTACATTGCCATAATTTATGTAAAGATGTTATAGACATAACTAATTTTCTTACTCTTTCTACAGTTTTTCACTGGACATTGGAAACTCTCTTGCTTTGAAATCAAGTCACTCTTGTCACAAATGAGTCATTATTATAGGATGGGATCTCCTATCTCATTTATAATATGCTTTGAAATCAGCATCCAAAGTATGATTGCCTCCTTGGAAATATAGGAAGTGAGTGCAAATAATACAAATTAGGCTATAGGGGATGAGAAGTGTAAGCATTTAGAGAACATCTTAAGACCTGGAAAGGTTTATTTATTTTTTAATAAGTATAATGCAGATATATATATATATATATATATATATATATCTTCTCAAGGCAGTAGAAAACCGCATTCTACTTAGTAGCGACTTGCATACTTGAAGATTCATTGTTCACAGTTTCATTTACCCTGGAGCTGCACACTTTTCTTTTTGTTGTAGGCTTTGATGTCTAAGCACCAAGAGAATGTGTAAACATCTGCTATTACATAAGCCCTTTAATTCAGTGGATGTCTAAAATATTCAGTGAAAACAGCAATGTGCAATAATCAAAGATGTCTGAATTAAACCCCAGAAATTTTAGCAAGCATGGAAGTTACTACCCTGAAAGGAAAAAAAGAATAGTATAAAAATAGAACACAAAACAATGGCTGTGCAGGCACAGCTACAGGAGAATATTTTAGATTGAAGATTTGTCACTACTTTGAAGACCAGAGTTTCTTCTCCAAAGCAAATAAAATGGACAATGTTCCAACCTAAATAGACAGGTGAAACACATTTAGCAATATTGAAACTTCTGAGCAGCTTATGTCTTTTAACAATTTAAGAAAAAATACAATTTGAGAAGATTTATGATAATTAATAAATAATCAGTATGTTAATTAAAATTGTTTGGAAAAACCCCATAATTCTAAACCCTTCAAAAGTCAGTGAAGACAATAAAGAAAAAATTTAAGGCACTTAACTTTTTGACAATTAACAAACTTTTCCCAGAAGTGTGACATCCAAAAGTCCAGAACCTGTCTGGGAAAACTACTGAGACTCTGAATCTCCTACAGTGAAAAATACTTCTACTAATTCTGGTATGTCAGATTCTAAATATATGAATTAAAGGCTTTAATATAACAAACCATGTGTTTCCTCTTGCATTTTTTTCTGTGTCCTTCTAGTTTTCTCTTTAAAATTAATCATTCAGAAATACAAATCTTGTGGTATTCGTAAGTCAGTTTAGCTTCCCCTCAAAAATAGTTGGAAATCTTCTTTTAATACTTTATTTTATCTTTTTTTTGTTTTGTTTTGTTTGTTTGTTTGAACGGGAAAAGAAAGGAACCTTTTGTGTTGTAACAAATAGAAGATTATATATATAATTTAATGTAGAGATGCCCCAGCATCTACCACAAATTAGTGGATTTTTATGTTAAAAAAATAATACTTCCAGAACACATGGTTTAATTGAATGCAGTACTCTTCCCTAAATTAAGAACTCAATAGGAACTGATCATTTGTTAAAAGGTAGCTCTGTGGATTATGAATGGAAACAACCCATGGATAGTAGTTACTGTTTTACATTAGGTTACTTTGATTGTTTTGCAATTACAGTGTGTTCTCACTGATGATCCGCCTCAATAACATTAACTGATACAAATGAAATGTTGCACAAACAAAGAAATGCAAATATGAAATGGATTCAGAATCAAAACTGCAACAAAGTTTTAATAGATAATACAATTTCTGCCCCCACTTTTTTTTGTTTTGACCTTTCACTTATACTTACCTTTCACTTAGGTGATTGTAGTGGTTTTGGTTCACCAGTTTAAGATTTCCCCAGTTTTGAGATTTTACCAGCCAGCGGAAATAATGTGGCGCATTCAGTGCTGGTCAATCACCAATGCACTCACTTCCTACTGTGAGACAGGATCAGGAGAAGGGCAAAGGAGGTTCAAAGCTTTAAAAGGGTATAAAGAAGATTTTATTAAAAGTAACTAAAAGGAAAAAAAGTAGTAAGAATCAAAACAAACCCTCCAGAACACTTCTCCTCCCCCCACAACCTTTTCTTTCCCACTGACAATGTAAAGAAACCACAACCAAGATTTCCAGTCAGTTTACCACTTTTAAAATAGTCTTTCTTCAGTTCACTGAGAACCATTAGAGAACTGCTTTTTGCTCTTGTGGAGAAGTCTCCGTAACCTTAACAAGGTTACGGAGACTTCTCCACAAGAGGAAAAAGCAGTTCTCTAATGGTTCTCAACTTCGTCACAAGAAGCAGCTGCCCAGGGAGCCCTGCCATCGTGAAATCCTTCCCATTTCCACAAGCCTTCCCACAGCTTGTCGATGGGCCATGTTGACTTATGGGCTATTATTTTAAAGATGAGCTGTTAAAAGGCAAAAGTTCTCAGTATCTAGTTTTAAAATCATCTTCATCCCCGGGAACAGAGATCTTCTTCTTCTTCTCCTGAAAGCACAGGGCTACTCTTCTCCCTCTAATCAAACTTCTCATGGGATTGCAGCTATTTCCATATCTGCTCATCTTAGCATGGAGGCTTTTGCTCGACATCAATTTGAACACTTTCACCTCCCCAGTTTCATGTGTTATAAGGAAAAATAGTCCTTTCTCCATAGCTTACAAGAGGATGTCAGCTCCAAAAATGTCGTGGTTTGACCAGGAAGTGAGTTCTGGGAAAGTTGTGGTCAAACCAATCAGTGGCCAGATTTGAAAATTGACACCTGGTGTAGCCACTGGGGACCTGGATATGGTCTGAGAACACACAGGGGTCAAAAGCAGAGGATTCCCAGAGGGACTTTCTCTTTTGAGTCCGGCCAGTGAGTTGATCTGACCTCTCCCCTGCCCAGCTGCGTCTGGGTGGGGGAGGGGGAGGCCATGCAGCCTGTGGGAAGGGAGGCCCAAGCCCCTGCAAGGTGCAGGGGTGGAGGGATGTTTTGGGCAACCCCTCTGGGAGAGAGTGATAGAGACTCTGTGCTGGCTTGAAATTTAATATTTTGTGCCGGCACCATGGCCAGAAGAAGAAGGGTAGGGGAGCAAGGTGCCCAGCCGCCGGCAGACCGTGGCTAAGGTTTTAACCCCTTTGGTGTTGAGACAATGGAAGCTGGAAAAACACTGATCCTCCCCAACTGAGAATTGAGAGGGTATGGAGGATGGGCAAAGAAGAAGAAGGCTTGAGTAGGCAAAGAAAGGTCAGCAGATCAGAAGCACCCTAGATGGAGGAGATGATGGAGTGGCCTTTTGGCTCGACTTTTCCCTTACATGGCCACGGGACGAAACCTATTTCTTCCTGTAATTTAGAGACTGCACCTTGGGGGAGGCAGTTGGCCAGAAGCCAAGAATGACAAAGCTGTTGTGAGAAGAAGTAGAGAGAACAGAGACTGAGGGGGAGAGTGTGGTGGAGCCCTCTGCCTTCAGCAGAGAAGGATCTCTGTTCCTGAGACCCCCAGGCCCCAGGAGAGTAAATATGGGGGGCACAGGTGTCCCAATGGTGAGAGGCAGCCACTTCTTGGAACTGGGTGATGCATTCTTTAAAGGACCTAAGAAGCACTTTGGATCCATGGACAGTGGTGAGAGCACTGGACATGGAAGAAAGATGGTCACCATGGCAGATTCTCTTCGGGCAGCTGCCAAGTGTGACATGGAAGCACAGGAGGTTCCAACTGTGTTTCCTGGGAAGGCCCATGGTGCAAGAGGGAGACTCCTCTCTCCTGATGAACTGGGGGGAGGTTGTGTGAAGGATGGTATTGGACTGAGAATTGAGTGTTTAGAGGGGTGGGGGGAGGAGGAGTGTTTTGGAGGTGTTCCATTGTGGATTGTTCTATGTGGGGTTTTTTTCCTTTTTTTTTTCCTTTTGTCTTTATGTTGTAGATCAATAAAGTGTTGTTTTTTCCCTCCATTCCCAAGTTGGAGCCTGCTTTGTTCTGTTTCCAGGTCACATCTCACAGTAACTATTTTGGAAGTGTACCTTTCATGGGGGCACTGGCACTGTGCCAGGGTCAATCCATGACAAAAAACAAGGCATCTCTGCCCCTTCCCATCTGGGACTTAACTTCTTCCTCACTGACCTCCATGTCTTCAAGTTGTTCCTTTACATGCTTGCATCTTGTTCCTTTCTTTTACGCAGGGGAGGACTGAAGCACTGAAAAGGTTAACATCGCACCTGAGGCCTACCTGACCCGTCAGTAACTTGCGGCTGGGCTGTGTCAGGATGGGCCTCATGGTTGGGCTTTGCTTTTCTGCACAGGCTGAAGGGGTCTCTGGTCTCTTCCCTGCTTCTTCCCTCTTCTCTGGGGGAAGAGGATTTGATAAGATCTTCACAGCTGCGGCCAGCCCTGCTCCAGCCAGGGCTCGGCAGCCTCCCCCGCCTTCCTGCCTGATTGCTGCTGGGGCCCAGCCTGGCCAGTCTGGAGCTGGTGGGGGGGGCTGGTGGGCTGCCCAGGGAGGGGGGAAGGGGCCTGGCCCGTGGCAGTGTTATGAGTAGAAAAGTTGTCCATTTTTTTTAAAAGTTGCAGAGTTAACAAGTTAAACCAATTGCTACTAAGTTGGACTTTTAATTTGTTGTTAATAATTTCGTGTTATAATCACATGTTGTTAATAGTCTTCCTTTAATTACCTGTTGTTGATGGTTAGAAATCCCTCTTTGTCAGGTAACCCCTGCTGCTTCCTGGAAAATGGCACTCGGGGCTGTGAGGAGGAGGTGACATTAGGGCTGGTATGAAAATGTGGAAACAGCTCACCAAATCTAGCAAGAAAAACGCCTAAAACAATCAGCCACCATGGAATTAAGAGATCTAAGTAATGTCTAGAAGTGAGGAACTGAATCCAGTGTCTGCTAAGATCCTTTTTACCTTTCACCCTAACCTAAAAGGATGTCGGCTAGAAAGAGGACTTCAAATGTCAAACTGAAAAACCGGAATCTCCTGGTGCTCTTGTGAGGACGGAAGCCCCAGCTCTGCCTGCATACCAGTGGACACAGCTGCCCTCCTCCTTCTCCTCCGTGCCCCTCCTGGGAGCAGCAGCAGCGTGTGCACAACCCGTCGGTTCTCCCCACCTGAGCTGATTTTTAATGAAGGCATTAAAAAAGAAGAAAGATCTCCTGCCCTATTTATTTCAGCAGGACCGCCCAGCCCAGCCTGGCCGAGATGGGGGGGACCAGGGCCTGCCACCTTCTTGCCAACTGGAAAGGAAAGAGAGTGATCCTGGCATTTTTCATCTTTAATCTGTGTGTTTCACAGAGGTGTGTCCAACTTCTCAGTGGTTCAAGAGACCGTCAGTTACACAAAAAGCTTTGCATCATTTTCCTGAATTTCCTCCCACTTCAGACCAGGACAGTGATTTATTTTCTAATGGAGAGGAGCAATCTTACACTTTCATTATATGTGGATTTTGTTCCAGATGGAAGAAAACAGCAAATAAAAAGCAGCAGGTAGTAGAAAAAATAGAAAGTATGGTGTTGCTTCCTGTTGGCTCAAAGAAATAATGCAAAAGATGGGTAGACAACGTAGCATTAAAATTTTGTAATTCTGCCGTACTTATCATGAGTAGCTTGTCAAGTGCCTTACTGTCACCACACTTGTGTAAATAGTTACCTAAAAGTACAACTGACATTAATTTGTTTGATGTTCAATACCTCGTATGTGGTGAACATGGAGCTAAGTCTGTCTCTGCGGAGTCCCAAGGTTGTTGTAGAGCAGATGTCAATTACCCAGCTCACCTACTTTTGCAATGCTATGTACTACATGTCATCAACACTCACAAGAGGTTCTTACAAGAATGCTGGGGTTTATCTCATGCCATGAATGACAGGGGGTTGTGTTTGTTCTAAAACGTTGTACACAATCTATCTGATTTGCTTAAAGATCTAGTAGAATAAGAATGGTGTATTCAGTAACTATTCATGTTGTTAAACCTAAATAACTTCTACCATTTCTGATTATTTGTATAGTGATTGAGCAATTATAAAAATTAATTAGACCACAGTTTTGTAGTTCAGCTGCACTTATGAAAACTGGAAGAGATAAAAGAGAAGAAAACATATTTGCTCAATATACAAACAGGTAAAACTGCTTGTGCCAAACAAGCCTAAAACACAACAGGGTAACACAATCCAGTGCTTAGCCCCTGCTGGTCATATGCATAACATTCTTAAATGCCTTATTTTGGCAATATCTTTCCCTTTCTACAGTGAAAAATATGTGAAAACAGAACTAAAAAGTATATTTTTACTAATTTTTGTAAAACAGGCATGTTTCTAGCTACAGGACAGCCTGACATTGTAGAAAAACATGACATAAAATAGGCAGACAGACAGATTAGACACATGCTTGTAATTGCTACAATGTATTAATATTATGATCTTAATGTTTTTACATTATGTTTTAGTATATAATTCTCTCTTTATTGAAATGGATTTGGTTCATCTTGCTCAAGAGCAACAGCATCCCATAGTAAACTCCAATCTCATTTTACACCTGACAGCCTGATTAGTCTTTCATATGAAATAGTTATTGGAAGTAGAGATGTTACCATAATTTATTTTCCTTATATTTAAATAAAGGAACTGATCAAAGACCAGACACTTAGAAGAAAGGTAAGGGTTCTTATTTCTCTTGATAAAAACAATGACTAGCATCTGTCCTAGGAAGTCTCTCTGGGAGTGCTCTGCTTTTAACCCCTGTGTGTTCTCAGAGGCGTATCCACATCCCCAGTGGCCACACCAGGTGCCAATCTAAAATTTGGCCACTGATTGGTTTGACCATAACTTCCCAAAACCTTACTTCCGGGTCAAACCATGACACCTGAGAAACCACTTTCATAAAAGTCCAGTATATTTTAGATGTACAGTGTTAGATATGTGCCCCTAGTATTGCCGAAGATCCTAAATGAACTATATATTAATTCTCTGTTCTCACAAATTAGCAAAATTGTCCTATTTATTTTTCCCATCTGCATTGTGGAGAGGGGAGGAAAGGGGAGGGGAGGGGAAGGGGAGAGGAGAGAGGGGAGGGGAGGGGAGGGGAGGATTACTTTGGGGGCACATGTTTTGTGGGTTGGTGGTTGGAGACAGGGACCACACACAAACACACACACCCATCAGAGCTTCATGCGACAGCAGCAAGCTTTATTATTCAAACTTAGTTCATGTAGGGGGTTTGACACACCCCAGTCTAAACTGCTGATTGGTCTGATTCCCACACAGCCCAGCTTCCTGAACAATGTGATGTCTGCAGCTTAGGATGGAATATGATTGGTGAAGTCCTTGTGCAGATTTGAATCCAACCTATCCCTGCCTCATCTGAGGAGCTGTTTTACCTCTAAGCTGGCTGATGTTGAAGGTCTGATATGACTAGATTTATGTGGCAGCTGCAAGCTAGCTGCCACATAAATCTAGTGACAGAAAAGAAGAAAGCAAGAAAGCAAACAAGCAAGAAAAAATTTATAACAATGTTTCTTTCAGTAAATAAGGCCTCTTTCATGCATGTGCATTGTATTCCATACTGCCATTATGCTTTCATCTGTGATTTGTCAACTATTACTGTAGCATTATCCATGTGGCTTTTGTGACTGTCTCTAAAACTTCTTTGAAATACAAGTTAAAGCAATAGAGAATATTTTTCAGTTCTAGTGGAAATTACTTTAAATTTACCCAAACATGTATTTCAGACAGTTTTTCCTGTGTGCAATGAGAGAGTCTACACCAGAAGAATGTATGAGGATTGCAGGGTGGGCATCATTCTCCTTACAGACACATTTTCACCTGCTCATGTAATATGCATATATGCCTTGATGGCAGTACAACTGGCATTTTGCCACATATCATATTATTCTTTGAACACATGAAGTATGCTTTTGTCAATTTGCTCTTGTAGATGATGCTGGGTGTTTTCTAATGGATTCTGTCAAATTTTACACATCAAAATTGTGCTGGCTTTCACTCTCATAATTGAGCTTGACTAGTTTGAGTCCCCGTGTTATGGGTGTTGCAGACATAATCCTATTTGTTGCATCTAACAAGAAGATTTGTGGTGAACGGAATGATTTGCCCATTGAGACTGAATTCAAACTAATTAGCTACAGTTACTCTCCACTAAGACAAGCAGTTTGCAAAAACAAGAGGTGTGTCTACATCACTTCCAATCTATACTGCACATATTCCAAGGGAGATGCTACTCGATGATGCATAGCAGTATCTCATAACAGATGATGTCTTGGTTTTTATTTTTACTTCTGCTTTGTTACTTTGCTTGAAGGCTTAATTTTAAATAGATATTCTATACAGTTGTTTAAAGCTCTGATTTTAATAACAGCAATCAGTTAATTTAATTTCACCTTTTGTGTATTTATTGTCTGTTTTCGACTTCTGTAGATTCTTTTCTGTTAGCTAGAGTGAAACCTGAGGTTTGTTCTCCATTCAGACTCTGAATATGTGTCTTCTGTCTGATGTATCCTAATTTTTCAGCAGCAATATTATGTCATTTACAAATAAGTAATTTGATCTAAGTGCAGAAGTTTGAGATTTACAGTTGAAAAACACTGAATGCAAACTTATGAATTAGTGCATATAGTTATTTAAACTAATTGAAAAACAAAACAAAAAAAAGCGCGAATGCTTAAGTGAGTAAATATATTCATGTAAATACAAAATAATTTTTATACTCTTGAGGCAGATAATTTCCAGTTGCAGTTAACTATCTATTTACATATTTGTATGTGCCACAAAGATACAAATTTTCCAATAACAAAGATTAGACAGCATAAAATTATAAACACCTATAATGGTGTCTTAAAATAATATTTTACTGCTTTTGGCTTCTAATTTCATTGGAGGATGTTCCCATCTAGCCAAGGGAAATTCTCCTTTGAGGTGGCAAATGTGGAATTAAACATTTTGGTCTGTAGAATGCACGTACACTCTGTCAAAATCCAACTCCTCAAACATTATGCTTATAACCAGGCATGTGTTTTAAAAGCAAGCCAGAAGAATAAATAGTAGTGTTGGTGCCTCCTTGTGTATATCCTCTGTAATTTGGTTATCATATAAGAAGCTTTCTCTCTTCTCACAAAAAAACTCTGATATTTAAAGTTCCCAGAAGTGTCACAACCACTAAAATATTTGAAAGTATGTCAGTGTCTACAGGATTTTTAAAATTCATTGAATAGCAGAGATAGGCACCTTCTTTTAAAACAGCTTGCTTGTAGTGGATAAAGACATTCTGAAATTAGAAAATCTGAGATATAGGAAACTTTGGCCTCCACATTTTCTTATGTGATAGCTGTTTATGTCGGGGTCCGCTGTTATATGTCTCTGCCCCGACACGGGGAAAGTGGTTCTGGGCGGCCGTGATTTCAAAGGATGAGTCTGGACTCTCAGATTTTCTGTCTTCAGTCTTGTTTATTAATTCTTATCTACAAAGTTTTCTCTCTGCCCAGCCGAGGTCCGCTCAGCAGGACAGTCAAGTGCACTCTCCCCCGCCCACAGGGTGGTTGTGTCCTTTACAGTGAAAATTACGTGTGCCATATTTACCTTTATTTCCCAATACTATTCACCCTTATAGACAAGTGTACCTTCACCATGAACCAATCCCCAAGTGCCAGCATCACCACACAAAATGGAAGACATGAAGAAGAAAGAAGAACACAGGACCACACCCTGAATCCTCCATCTTGTCTTCATGACCCCCCTGTACCTATTTTTCTAAAATTTATATCTCCTTCCATAAATGTACCATTCACACCCAAGAAGCTCTCATTTCCTCATACACAGGTTCTTCTCCTTTTGATGGATCAAAGTCAAGCCACCACACTCTTTTGGCAGCATTCCAGGGTTTCCAAGCCCCCCAGGGGCTCCCCTGGTGTCTCTGCACATCCACAGTGGTGTGTTGAGATCTCACATGTTTAGACATATTACTTTTCAATGTATTAAAATGATTGTTTTGGCACCCTAAAAAAGTGATTGCAATTTTGGATTTAATTTTGGGATACTTGATGTTCTACACACTGTAAAGAGGTTACTGATAATACAATGCCATGGATTTTTGCTTTAAGCTAGAGGACTTGAAAGTTAGGTGTTATGGAACCTATGCTAAAGGTATGTAGGTCTTTCCCTAACCTAAACTGAACTACTTTTCATTGTGTTGAAATTACTGCTGTGACAACAACTGATCTGTAGAAGTTTCAAGTATTTTGCAAAGCACAGTAGTACAACGATTCAGCACTGAGCAAAAGAATTCCACTAAAACCTTGTAAACTTGCTGATAGGGAGGTTACACTGAGAATACATGCTGTGAGTTATTTCAAAAGTACCATTTATTTATATTTTCTTTTGGGGTTTTTTTGTTTGTTTTTGCATTTTTTTGTTGTTGTTGTTGTTGATTCTTTGGTTTGGTTTGGTTTGGTTTGGTTTGGTTTGGTTTGGGTTTTTTTTTTTTTTTTTTTTTTTGTGTGTGTGTGTGTTTTTTTTTTTTCTAAAACAGCACTAAGCAGAAAGTACTTCTGCTACCTCCTATACTGATTTCTGAGATGCCTTTATCACTATTATTTTTCTGAAGAAGCTTAACTTATTATTTCTCAGGTTTCAGTCAGAGTGAAACACTGAAACAGGGACTGTAAATCAAATCTGTGATTGGTCCCTTCATTTCTTGTTCTGGCTGATAGGTGACATACTGTTTCTGAGTTTTGCTGCTGTCTATAAAGCTTCCTTTCTCCATTACGTGTTGGTGGATTTCTTTTGTCTGGGTGTGTGATCTCAGCACACCACTGTAGATGTGCAGAGACACCAGGGGAGCCCCTGGGGGGCTTGGAAACCCTGGAATGCTGCCAAAAGAGTGTGGTGGCTTGACTTTGATCCATCAAAAGGAGAAGAACCTGTGTATGAGGAAATGAGAGCTTCTTGGGTGTGAATGGTACATTTATGGAAGGAGATATAAATTTTAGAAAAATAGGTACAGGGGGGTCATGAAGACAAGATGGAGGATTCAGGGTGTGGTCCTGTGTTCTTCTTTCTTCTTCATGTCTTCCATTTTGTGTGGTGATGCTGGCACTTGGGGATTGGTTCATGGTGAAGGTACACTTGTCTATAAGGGTGAATAGTATTGGGAAATAAAGGTAAATATGGCACACGTAATTTTCACTGTAAAGGACACAACCACCCTGTGGGCGGGGGAGAGTGCACTTGACTGTCCTGCTGAGCGGACCTCGGCTGGGCAGAGAGAAAACTTTGTAGATAAGAATTAATAAACAAGACTGAAGACAGAAAATCTGAGAGTCCAGACTCATCCTTTGAAATCACGGCCGCCCAGAACCACTTTCCCCGTGTCGGGGCAGAGACATATAACAGCGGACCCCAACATCTGGGGATGGGGAGATGATACACAGCTTGTTGTTTTAACTAAAGAGAGTTTCTAAGGCCCACTGGCATCCTCATTCATCCTGGAAAGGATGTTTTTACTCATATTTTAGAATTATAGTGGCTGTTTCCTTATTTAACACAGATTTTGGGACGCTTAGATTAGATACTATGTATTACAGAGGTAATCCCCTGACACATCTCTCCACCTAAACATTACACAGCAGTGTTCATTGTACCCTGTTAGCATCGTGATTACTAAATTATGGCCCTTTTCTCAGTGTTCATAAACTTTTTAGTTGATGACATTATGTTTCACTTTCTTCTTTCCCTCTGAGTCCCACTATGCTGGATGAGATTTTTTTTACTTATAGATTTGGGGTTTTATTGCAAAATACATGTGTAGAAATTAAAACATTTAAGAGCTAATCACCAGTTTTGATGCTTCTTTTATCTCAAAATAATAATAACAATAACAACAACAATAGCAGCAACAACAACTCCTACTCCCACCAGTTTTGATATGGACAAAATCTGCTTTTAATATGTTGAATAATAATCAGAGCTAAACCAACTTGGTTTGTCCAATATAAATGCTCCTTCCACCCTTGTGTTTCAATTTAACATCAATGGGTATTCTCACTCTTTCTCTATGTTTTTTCTTGGCAGCTGGGAGAAACTTGTTGTAGAGCAGAATAACATTTGAGTCTCTTCATTAAAGTGACATGAATCCTCCTGAAGAGAACAATGGCAGAGAACATCTACAATTATCAAAAATCATGTGCTTATGCTTTTTAACTTCTGGGATGACATGTTTTTTTTCTTTACTAGTCAGCATTCTTACAGGTACTTGAGGCTAGTCTTCAAAAGTTAGCATAATCTAAGACCCATTCCAGCATGTTTGCACATAGTCCCTGTTCATTGAAAGCTTGGAGGGTTTTGATACTATGCACTTTAGCTATTACATGCCAGTTCTCCTAAAGTCAGAGGACACTTGCAGACAACTTTAGTTTAATTGAATTTTAACAGGTCAATTTTATTGCATAAATATTTCTGTTAGCACACAGCAATCTGTGTGCCTTATTTCAAGGTTTATTGTTGAACAATTTTCTGAGTGAGGGCTCTTGAAAGCCAATCAATTTCTGACTCAGAATGGTTTAAAATGTAATGCAAAGAAGAATATACAGCAGAGGGGGGTGGAAATCATTAGGAGTATTCCAGCTCTTTTTAAAAAAATGTAACACGTTTCCCAAAATCAATAGGTAGTTTCTGACTAAACAAAAGGAGAAGTGAGTCATGTAGCCAATATAGCATGATGCCACTGCTACTCCACATTTTCTGGCAAGCTTTTGACCTTCCCATCAAAGACATTTAGAGTCCTTTTAACTGATTATAAGGTAATAAAACTTTTGGGGATTCAATAATTTTTTTTCAAGGGACATTCAGATGTCTTTGTGGTAGTCAGTGTTCTGCTGGCAGAAATCTACTAGAAAAAAAGAGCAAAGGAACTAGCAGTTTAGGAATGCTAAATCTGACATCATTTCTGAGTAGCATTCTGTGTTTCAAAGCAGAACTAAGAAGAAATGCCATAGTAATTATATTGCATCTAGTTTAAAAAAATATTCCTTTAAACTTCTGATCTGTATACATTTCTTTAAGTCTTTAAGGTCAGTTTTTTTATGTCACTTACTTTCTGTGGCAAGTAATTTTTTTAATCTAGTTATTTACTTCTGTCATGATAACTCTTTGACAAGTGTTTGTTCCTAAATTAAAACTTGTGCCATTAACTTATGAAAAGTAATTACAATATGGTTGGCAGAACACACTTAGGAGCCACTTGAATTTTTCCAGTCTAGGAAGGGAAAGTGCTGACAACTCTGCTTACATATGCTTTAATATGGAAAGTTACTGCTTGAAGATAGGTTGCATGTATGGTGCATTAGTACTGGAAAGCACTAGATCTTATGTGTATTTCCTCTGAAGCAGTGGATGCATTCATATTCACAGGAAAATGTATCAGATCTAGTTTTCCCAGAGCTCAGCCAAAGCGGACATGGAGTTAGTACAGGAGAGATCTTGTGCACTTTGCTCTCAGAGTCACTGTCTTGGTGCAGAGTAACTATGATACAAAAAATAGATCAGTGGATTTCAGGCCACATCTCTAGTGGCAGGGTAGATGTTTTTTCTAAGATCCTTTCTCTTGCATGGAATTTAAATGTATCTTTTTGTTAGCAAGGGTTCTAGATATTGATGGCTGATGCATGAGAGAATTTTTGGAGCTTGTTTTCAGAAGTTTCATGTAAGATTTTTAGAAAATGAGGATTGATTGATTGATTGATTGATTGATACGTCCTAATATTAAAAGATATGTGCATTTGCTAAATGAGGTTCTCTTGCATGGAAAATATCTTTAATTGTTCTTGTAATTTACTAGAAAAGAATAGCTTCATATTTGGAATCTTCACAAACTTAATTTAGGGTATGCATGAGATATGGCAGTGACATGTGAGACAATTAACTTTTGGTCAGGATTTGTTGTCACCATAGCAGTCAAAGTATTGAAGAAATTAGAAAAATTAAAAGATTGTATGTAAAATTAAGAGACTGTATACAATATTAGTCATAGTTAAAAATATATAAATACTTAGATACCTCAGTTTTCCTAGCACTGAGCAAGAAAGGGAGGTTCAGCTGCTGAATCTGTTGTTTTTGGCAGACACTTTGGGTAAAAACCCAAGCTCACTGGTGTTCTCTGACCAGTAGCAGCTGCATTTTCTCAAAATAACAAATTCTTAGCTGAGCAATTTAAAAGTGATATCTCAACAAAGGCCAGGAAGGCTCTTCAAAAACCCTTCATACTTTCCCAGCAGAAAACCTACTCCCGTGTTTCCTCTTCTCCATGGGCCACTGCTCCTCACAAGTACATGCTGCTGGTGGGCTCCCCACAGACTAGAGGTTCCTTCATGGTGTCTTCACCTGCTCTGGTGTGGCATCCTTCACAGGTCCAGTGTGGCTATCAGATCCATTGCAGTTCTCCATGAGCTCAGAGACAGTCTGCTTCACTCTGGTCTTCACCACAGGCCTGTGAGGGAATCTGTTCTGATGCCTGGACCACCTGCTCCCCCACCTTCTTCATCACTATTGGTGTCTGTGAGGCTGCTTCTGACATATTGTTTTCTTTATTCCTCTCCCATCCTCTGCTGTGTGGCATTTTTATGCTTTATACAAAATACTGTCTTGGACCTTGCGCGGGTGTGTTGGAGTCTGGAACTGTTTCTGGTATAAAGCTGCCCAAGCTTCTCCTCACAAAGGCAACCCCTGCAGTCCCACACTGCCAGGACCTGAGCACTTGTACACAGTAAAGCTGAATAAAGTGATCTTCCAGTGGACAAGTGTAGTAGTTTAATGAAAGTCTCATTTTCAGTTGTGGGGTGGGGGAGGGTGGTTCCCTGTGGGGACGTGCCAGAGCCAATGAACTGGCTGGTTTTGAAGGGGTAATCAGCTAGCTAAGCTTGGGGATTGACACCTGGTTGTACCACTTGACTTAAGCATGCCGCTGTGGAAAAGCACGTTTAAAAATGAAGAAAGCCCAGGAAAATGCTCTCTTAGCTTCTGGCTTTTGAACAGGCTAGACCGGGCCAGGCCCACATGGCAGGGCCTGGCTGCACTGGCCCCAGGTCAGTGCGCAGTTCAGGTGGGATTTCTACTGCTGCTGGGCCATGCCACCAGGACTATCCCAGCACTGTGGGCAACTGCATGGCCAAGAGCAGTGCAGGGAGTGGCCTGTGCCCAGGATGCATGTGGCTGAGGCAGCGTTGCACGGCCAGGGCAGCGGTGTGCCTCTGTGGCATGGCATGGCCACAGCTGTTTCAGCATGACTCACAATGGACTTTGTTTGCTTGCTGCTTTTAACCATCTGTGTTGCAGACAGAGGACAAAAGCAGAGGGAGCAGGGTTTTTTCCTTCTTCCAGCGTCCCACCTGAAGGAAAAGCACGGGGTGACACTGGCAGCCAGTGCAGCTTGCGCAGTGCCAGTGGGGACCACACGATAAGCAGTGAAAGACATAGCAATTCCTCAGTTGCAGAGCCTAGACATGATTGACCTTTCAACAATGCAGGACTCTATAAAAACTGTTTAAATTGAGAACATATAAATAACCTGTTCTCTCCTGAATCAGAAAAAGGAAAGGTGAAGACACTTAGAGACAACAACATGGACCCTGAGGTCAGTAAAGAAGGAGTCAAATACTAAATGGGCGGGGAGAGGATTGAGGAGGTGTCTCAGTCTTAGGCTGAAATTCTCTTGTAAGCCATAGTGATAGACTATGATACATCAGACTCTTGTTTCCCTGTAACTTACGAAAATACACTGGGGGGATATAGCGTTTTAACCACAGCCATGAACAGAGGCACCAGTGCTAAAGTGAGCAGATGTTGAAGTAGTTTTTATTCAATGAGAAATTTGAACAGAGAGAGATGAGAAACCTTGCCCCAATGATAGTAATAGAAAACCCTCTGTTCCCCAAGATAGATGAAGAGAACTTTTGCTTTATGCTAGAACAGCTCATCCTTAAAATAGCAGCCCAATAAGTTGACATAGCCCATGAAAGCAGCTGTGAGATAGCTGCAAGGTATGGGAGGGACTTTTCACAGTGTGAGCAGATTTTTCTTTCCTGGGCAGCTGTTTTGCTGTGACATTAAAGCCACAAGAGAACTGTTTCTTGTGGAAATGTCTTCATAGCATGACAAGAGAGACTCCTCTCCCTAAGTGGACTGAAAAAAGACTATTCTAGAGATGATAAACTGACTGAAAGGTGCCAAGTTTTGTCTTCTTACATTGTCAGTGGGAAAGAAAAGAAAGTGTGGGGGGAGGAAAAGTGCTCTGAAGGCTTTATTTTGATTTTTCTTATAATTTTTCTCTTAATTCTATTAATAAAGTTTTATTTATACCATTTAAAGTTTGTGCCTGTTTTGCCATTCCTCTCCTAATGCTTATCTCACAACTGGAAAATGAGTAAATATATTCTAGTAAGTGCACTGGCACTAGACCTGCTACATAATTGGTGCATTGGCCAGGAAATGAAAAAATTGGCAAACCCAAACTGCAACAAGATATTGTAAAGAGATATCACTTCTGGAAATTACATTAGTGAGCCTTTTTACATCTAGTTTCAGTGCAGAAGGCAAAGACCGAATGGGAACATTTATTTACGTATCTATCACTGAACTGAATCTTAAAGGTACTTCTTGTATATCAGTGGAAATTGCTGGTAAAGCTGAGTACACGCAAAGGCAGTATCTGAGTCTTGTGTCACCTCACTCTCTAAGAAAAAGTGGTCATTCAAGATATGAGGGTTCTTCGCATGAAAAGTCACATAAACCAGTAACATCTGTTAGATAACTGTTATTCTCAAAGCAGACTTGCATCTTGTTCCTTCTGAGGGTGAAAATAAGCTGATTGAAAGTTGGGCCTTTTATCTTAAGCCAGTCATCTTGCTGTATGAAAAAGAGACTCCTTCAAGGGTCTTTCATTGTGTCACAGGGTAGAAATCTTAGAGAAAGGTGATATGGCAGGTACATGATTAATTTAGATTATATCGACTAAGCTTTTGAGAATTAAAATCAGGTGAGGGAAAACTTGCACTGAACAGCCATTTGGAATATGCCAAATGCACAGAATCCATCGGTTACCATGGTAGTTAACAACTCTGAAAGACTTTTTCTGAAGACTGTGATAATGTTGAAGATATGGATATAGTCCTTCAGGACCTCACGTAGAGTCCCAGAGACTGTGACAAATGCGACTTCAAGTTTTGGTGTTTTATAATGTGTGCAAATCAGTACAGCGTCTGGCTTCTTTCAGTTTTCCCAGTCATATAATGAAGTCTGGGTAAACTTTCAAATATTTTCTACCACTTCAGCAAACAGAGAGTAATGAAAATTATGCCTTTCCTGGGACAGATTAATGTCAATATAAACAAAAACATCACTTCCGTACCTCACTTTCCCTACTTCGTTTGAGCTTCTTTGTGCTTTGATTGATTTTTAAAATATGACCTCACACTTGGTATGTAGAGCATTTGTGGTCTGCATTGATGCAATGCAGACATCAGTATACAGTTCTAAGGCTTTTCAGGAACATCATGGCTGGCATTCATGCAAATTTTACCAGTGTTTGATGCTGTGGCTTTGTCTCTCTAAAGATGTCTTATGGCTGTCACCTTTCCTCATCTATTCCCTAATTAATTTCTGTAATAAAATGTTGAAGGGTATTCTATTGAACTTCTCTGTCCACACAGACTCACTGCAGGGGTCCCCCGGGCAGGTGCTGTCAGGGTGCCTGCCTTCCCAAGAGCGCCTCCACTTCGGTCCACACAGACCGAAGACAGTTCCCTCAGCCCACCAGACACCCGGGCCTGGACGCTGTATACAATGCCTTACCAGTGAACCAAGAGGACTCTTTGTATAGAAAATCCAACAGAGTTGATTTAGGAATGATGCAAGGGTCCAGGAAAGGCTCGGGTGTGCAGGATCGATGGAGAGGAGAAAGGAGTAGGCAGGGTAAGGCAGAAAGACAACCACTCTTGAATGGATCCAGGGATGAAGAGCTCCGAGCAAGTGCAGGTCCAGAGTATATAACTGGAGCAGGGTAGGAGTGGTCAGGATACAGATACACCAGTGGGGATAAGGACAGCAGGAGGAGTCAGAGTGGGGTGATATAGCTTTTGCCATTGAGGGAGCAGGGAGGATGTAGTGTTCTGGGGAAGACCAATGAGGAATCAGGGAATACAGAACATTCTGGAACAGGGGAGTGAACCCTAAATGACAGACAGAACTTCATTGACATTGAGTTGGAGCATTTTCCCAGGGAATCCTGGGAAAATGCTCTAACTTCTCCCTCTAACCTAAACTGGGGAGTTCTCCCAAGGCATCTCAGCCCTGACACTACTAATACCGTCTCCCACAACTGACCATTAATACTTATGATTAATAATGAAATGGAAAAAATTAATAATAATGGAAAAAACATACCATTTCATCATTAAATTACACTTTTAGGAGACTTTATAATTGTGCACAGTATTTAGTATGCTTTTGTGTGAAGCAGTGAGCACAAATAAGCTACGTAAGCATTATATAATCTCTTTAACATGTGATAATAAAGTGATTTTGGGCAATTTTTTATGCTCTAGAGAGACCAAGATTCTTATAATGTAGTTTAGATGTTTACAGGGTTAAATTTGTGTGATTCTTTCAATCACTTTGTATCATGTACCACACACATAAGTGCGTGCATGTGTGTGAAAGTGCATGTGTGAAAATAAGCTGAGGCAACTCTCTTACAGGTAGAACAATTTAAATTAGTTTCCAGAGCAGATATTGTCATTGAAGAGGCAAGTAATTAATCAGATTGATACCTTTTACTCTGTCGACAAAACTATTGCAAAAAGTTAATTTCTAATGTCTACTGTTAAAAAACCTGAGTTTCAGAGCCTGAAAAAGAAATTGAAAAGTCCTATTTCTTTCTTATTTCAATAGTTACAAAGTGTGCCTAATTAAACATTTAAATCAAATCCTGATTTTGTGGTTTCTCAGTTTTTAAACTGTTCTTAACACATGGTTTTTTTTACTTTTTTTATTTACACTCAGGGTCTGGGGAAAGTGGGTGAGTGTCTGCATGGTACTTAGTTGTTGGCTTGGGACAAGGATAAAATTAGTATTTACTGAATGGGCAAAGTAATCTGCAATAGGAATAAATGGAAATACACTGGAAAAAAAAAAACTATAATCATTCTTTACACACAGACTCCACATTTTGTACCTTATTTTGTAAACACAAACACACCTGTAACCCAAATGCCCCCTTACTGTATTTGCGGGATGCCCCAATGAAGAAAGGAGTGATGAATCTGACTCCATGTTCTCAGAAGGCTAATTTATTATGGTACTATATTATATTAAAGAATATTAAACTATACTATACTAAAGAATACAGAAAAGATACTTACAGAAGGCTAAAGAGATAATAATAAAAATTAGTGGCTCTCCAGAGCCCTGATGCACCTTGAACCTGATTGGCCAATAAGTCAAAACAATTCACATGAAACCAATGAAACAATCAGCTGCTGGATAAACAATCTCCCACCACATTCCGAAGCAGCAAAACACAGGAGAAGCAAATGAGATAATATTGTTTTCCTTTTTCTCTGAGGCTTCTCAGCTTCCCAGGAGAATAATCCTAGGCAAAGGGATTTTTCAGAAAATGTGAATGCCACACCCCCTCTCTTCTGTCAAAGTTTTCTTAACAATGCAATACTTTTATGATGTGATTTAAACATTTCCATTCCTCATGAGACTATCCGAGCATTCTTAATATTGCATAAATACTAAAGAAATGCCTTTCCAGGTATTCCCAGATAATCTTCAGCAATTGTTTTTCCTAGTTTTGGTTTTTTAGATCCTCCTCATAATTTTTAGTGCTAATCAAAAAACACTTGGTTTTGTTTCCATATGGCTGCATGAGCTTGTTAGCATGCACTCACCTCTTTGCAGCACAAATGTACGCATACAGGAGAGATGTTAAAAAGTGTGAGTGTTGAAATCACGGTGAAGTTATTATCTTCTAAGTCACTCTGTTTTACAATGTTTTAATTGCATTTGAAGTAAAGGGGGAGAATACTATTCAGATTTGAACTTCAATGAAAGTTCAAATCTCTTCAATGAATAGCCTGATATTGAAAGCATTAAATCCAATCTCATATGATTTTGAGCTCAATGGAACAGCTATTTCTTTCAGTGAAAGCCAGTGAATTTCATTTTCCAATTCAAAAGAACTCTTCTTATTTAAGTAAAGGGAACATTGCTCTTCTTTAGAGAAACTGGGTGGTCTGTCTTAAATTATTTCATAGACACATTACCTTTAATAATTCCTGGAGTACTGTGACATCCACAGGAAAATGAATCCAATACACACTGTCTTCTTATGCCTTTTTCAGTCTGTGCACTATTTATAGCCTGTGCTGTGAGAAACATGACTGCATTCAAACAAGAATTTTGAAAACAGTGCATTCATTGTCAGATAAGAATTTATACAGAAAGTTGTGATGGGAAAGATGGGAACCATGAAACAATGAGCTGCTCTAGAATGTCCTGCAAAGTGAAGAAAATTGATAAAAGGCAAAATAACTAGCATTGCTCAGAATGGCAGGGGAGGTGTCTTTTTTCATAACTTGTAATTTAATTTTGTTCTGTACTCTTGAGGAACATTCAATGCAGATAGCTTGGTGTACAGCTATAGTGGAACTACAGAATGACCTCTGGGTGGCAGGACCTGAGACAAGGGGCTGTGAACAGGCACTGACCCTTTGCACAACCAAGGGGACAGGGACCTGTGGCACAGGTCACAGCCAGGTGAGAGACACTCAGATACACAGGAGGAGATGAGGACTCAAGCAGCAAGAGCTGAGACTTCCACGTGCTTGGACTGCAAGGGTATAAACCATTATTTCCTTCCTCCAGAGGCATCAAATCCAGATATTGCAGCACCATGATTACATTAATTTGATGATGCAGTGGTTTGATACTTAAAAATAGGAAACAGAGTCAAACCAGGGAGACAAGCTGATCTGACTGTGTGAGTGGTGTGACTAGGGAGTCAAATGGGGTGCCCATCTGGCTTACTGGAGCCACCCATTGTGAAGAGTCTTCAGTCCCAGTGACAGTCTTGGGTGGTGGGAATGTGACAGGCAGAGTGACTCCCAAATGGCTAGACTAGGAAGTTTCCTTAACTCATATATCTCTTTAAGGTAACTGGGTGGATTATTTATCCTGGATAAACTGAATGAACTGAACATATTTTGAGATGGTCACATGGTCAGCTTGGTATCAATCATTAGACCATCTTAGATTCTCTTTGCTCAATGGAAGAGGAATAAAAGATTATATCCAAGGCCTAAACACTTCTGGGACTCCCATGATTAGCGCAGCTTCAGTGAATGTAGTTAAACTGTGCCTATGAGCTGTGGTTTGAGAGTTTGTCCTCAATATCAGTTAAGAAATGAGACAGAAGTCACTGATATTACCAAATCATAATTTGACCTGTTAAACAACCCTGCAATTTGGAACCCAAAAATGTGGCAGGAGGAAGGCTGAGGGGGAGCAAATGATGAACCAGATTGAGAAAAGGATTTAATTATGTCACCAAACATTCAGCAAAATTGAAGTCAGATTTTTAAAAGTAGATCTAACATGAATTCAAATAACATTTGCTGCTTCAAATAGAGTGACAGATTTAGGGATGATTTTTTAATAAAATTTTCTTGGTTTCTGTGGGGGCTAGAGAACTGGCAAAAGGAAAGCCTGCTGCACTCCTCTGGAGGACCCCAGAGCTACAATAGTGCAGTCAGGGAGAGCAAGAAAATTGCCTTAGAGTCCTTTGCAATTTTAAGTGGATTTCTTCTAACCCATTGGCCCTTCTTTGCTGTGCTCTTGCACCTCATCCCATTCACTCCCATGTTTTTCCCTGCCCCCTGCCTTTCCCATATAAACCCCTGATTTCCCCTGCCACCTTGGAGCTGATATCATTGACCTTCTTCGCAGAGTGCCCTGCTCTTAATAAAGGCTTATTCTCTGTGGAATGTCATACAAGACCCTGGTCTCTTTCCTCTGTGCTGCCTGGAAGTATTGAACAGCTAGCTGGCGTGAGTGACGGACGTGCCTGTGCCCCTGAGCCGTCCTTCTCAGGATGCTTCTTCAGGAAGATCATGGCACCCTTACCACCGCTCCATCCACCATGGGAGTTTCAAATTCATTTCTTCACTTCTTTTTTCTAAGCAGTAGAAGTGCTGAACTAGTAGGGCTATAAAGATCTTTTGAAATTGTTATTGTTAATTTCTCAAAGTGTCAGATGGCTGATGTGAGGTGACTTTGAATATGACTGTGCTTTTCTGCTCAGATAATTGAAAATTGATGATTTAGGCATTTGTGGTTAATTTCCATATAACTTTAATTCTGCAACAAATTCTTTCCTTTTCTTTACTCTGGTGGTTTTTTTTTTTCCCACAGCTTATTCCAACAATAATAATAAAGCATGAAAAAAAAATTAGGAAAATCAAATTGGGTGGCAAGATCACTAATAGATGTAACACAATTTCTTTGTCTTTTACACCTTCATGATAAGAGATTCTGTTTGGATGTGCTTGTGTGTGGACCTTTTAAATTTGATATCATGTACCGGCAGCATAGTCAGGAGCAGAAGGGGGGGGGGTGGCAAGGTGCCCAGCCGTGGACAGACCAGGCTGTGCTTTTAACTCTTTTAGTGTTGAAACAATGGAAGCTGTAAAAACACTGATTCTCCTCATCTGAAAATTGAGAGGGGACAGAGGATGGGAAAGATGAAGAAGGTTTGAGTAGGTGAAGGAATGCCAGCAGATGAGAGCACCTGAGATGGAGAAGATGATTGGAGTGGCTTTGGCTGGACTTTTCTCTTACGTAGCCACGGGCGAAGAAAATTTCTTCCTTTAATGCAGAGACTGCACCTTGGGAGAGGCGGTTGGCCGGAAGCCAAGAATGATAAGGCCGCGAGGAGAAGTAGAGGGAACAGAGACTGAGGGGGAGGGTGTGGTGGAGCCCTCTGCCTTCAGCGAAGGATTTCTGTTCCTGAGCCCCAGGCCCCAGGAGAGTGAATATGGGGGGGACAGGCGTCCCAAATGGTGAGAGAAGGCCATCTTCTTGGAACTGGGCAAAAAGCATTCCTAAAAAGAACCTAAGGAGTAGTTTGGATCCATGGACAGTGGTGAGAGCACTGGACATGGAAGGAAGATGGTCACCATGGCAGATTTCTTTTCGAGCGGCTGCCACGTGTGACATGGAAGCACAGGAAGTTCTACTGTGTTTCCTGGGAAGGCCCATGGTGCAAGAGGGAGGCTCCTCTCTCCTGATGAACTGGGGGGAGCTTGTGTGAAAGGAGGGTATTGGATTGAGAATTAATGTGTTAGAGGGGATTTGAATGTTAGAGGACTGGGGGGAGGAAGAGTGTTTTGAAAGTGTTCTATTATGGATTGTTGTGTGTGTGTGTGTGGTTTTTTTTTTGGTTTTTTCCTTCCTTTTTGTGTCTATGTAGATTAATAAAGTGTTGGTTTTTTCCCTCCGTTCCCAAGTTGGAGCCTACTTTGTTCTGTTCCTGGGTCACATCTCACAGTAACCATTTTGGGAAATACACCTTTCATGGGGGCACTGGCACTGTGCTAGAGTCAATCCATGGCAAACAAGTAATCTCTGAGTAAAAGACTTTTCTATAGCTTTCAGAAGACTTTATGGAAAAGATTATGTAAAGGAGCAATGAGCAATCATATCGACTGCTGACTTTCTTTTCTTTGCATTTTCAGGAAAACATTTTATAATAATATTGCTACAATGTGAGAAAAAGGCCATGTTATTTATTTAATGCTACTTACTTGTAGAAATGCATACCAGGAAATAAAAAGATGCCTAAAGTAGGGATTGGTGGTATGCATTTTTTATGAACAGAGAATGCATTAGCTAAATATCTGAGTCCGCACTAAATGACAGATAATTTACACTGTTGAAGGGTAAGGCAGCAGTCATTTCTTTATCCTACAAGTTTAATTTTTTTTTCAGGCATATTCTTGTAACAACAACAAAAAAATCTACATGTAATATTTCTTCCAGATTAAGAAATAACTTCACTATTTATCCTGCTATGACATTTTAGATACACCTTCCCCATAAGGGCTTTTATTGTATTTTACAGGAGATAAGGAGTCCATATGCCATAAAGATTTTATTTCGTCTGAATTGTGTTTTGATACAGCATCTCCATAAATTCTTTATCAAACCTAATTAATATTATTTCCACAGTATTTAAGGCATTAAAATGACATTTGTTTGATATAGATGTAAGTCCAAACTGAGTGATAATGATGTTCCACATAGTAAAAAAGTTATGCTAGCAAACAAAAACCTCTAAAAGTTAATCAGGCTGTAGCCAAGAATTGTTACATGAAAGGAGAAAAAAGAGGAAATAAAAGAGGTCTATAAGTGGGGCTGTGCATTGTAAAGAATTTTGAGATTTCCATAGTTTGTTTAATTTCAGCTAGGACCTGAAGCAATAAGAGACTGAAAATCTATCTGCAATCTGAAAGATCACATCACTTAAGGAGACAAAAATATTTTGATAGGGTGTGCTGCTTTTCAATATTTAAGACTCCATGAACAGGCAAGTTACTTGGTATCCTTTTTTGATACAAAGGCAAAATTGCTGAATCCCTGCCTTTATGGTAATCCTGGAAGTATCCTGAGAAGCTCTGTCTAAAGCTCAGAAGATCCTGGACTTCTAGACCGTGTCACCAGTGTCTAGAAATTGGATTGCTTCAGGAGTCAGCTGCCTCTAAAGACAGGAAGCTCACATGGCAGTTAGGAGGCTGTGTAATCCTTGTGTTTGAGGCAGCCACCAGGTTTCTGGTGATCAAACAGCAGATTGCTTTGGAAAACTGCTCCAGATGAAGGAATTTGGATGCTATGTAGGTATGAAGATTACTGTGGGCTTCCTGATTATTACCATACCACCTAACCACTTTATATGCTCCAGTACAGTAAACAGCCAAAGGCCTTGCCAGTGATGAATAAATATGAAGACAAGTAGAGAGTTCGCTTTGGCAAATTTACTTATATTCTGTCTGATGCAAAATGTAAGCATCTTTATCAATGATAATTTTATGGGGGAAGAGGTATCTCAGTGGATGGGTAAATGCCAATATGCTTTTAAGAATTTTCTTAATCAACTTTAGAAAAAAACAAGGGGGGCCAGTGTAGAGAAAGTTCAAAACCCCCCAAGAATTACAAAAAATGGTCTGATTACAGATGCAGACCTGTTAAAATTACATTGTGTTTATTTAGATGTGAAAGTACTTCTTATAGTGTATCTATTTGTGCAACTGATTACCCTGGAAAAGATAATGTTAAGTAATATAAGAGTCATGATAAAAGCAAAGGAAAAATAAATTATCAAAATTGGGTCAGAATTTCTGCACAATCTTTTTTCACAGTGAGTAAGGTTTAATCTGTTTATATAGATAAATACACTATCTGGAATTGTAGATGTTAAACATTATATCGGACCACTGCTGTTAAATATCTTCGTCAATGACACAGATGAAGGGATTGAGTGCACCCTCAGCAAGTTTGATGATTCCAAGCTGAGTGGTGCAGTTGACGCTCCTGAATGCTGTCCAGAGGGATCTGGACAAGCTTGAGAAGTGGCCCATGGGAATTTCATAAGGACCAACAAAGCCAAATGTAGGTCCTGTACATGGACTGGGGCAATCCCTGCTATAAAAACCAGCTGGAGACTGAAGGGATTGAGAGCAGCTCTGCACAGAAGGACTTGGGGACACTGGTGGGTATAAAACTGGACATGAGCAAACAAGGGCTCCCCTCGTTCAGGAAAGACACAGATCTTATGAAGATGGTACAGAGGAGAGGCACAAAAACAATCAGAGAGCTGGAGCACATACTCTGTGGGGATAAAGTGAGAGAATTGAAATTGTTCAGCCTGAAGGAGAGAAGGCTGTCGGAACATCTTCTTATGGCCATTCAGTATCAAAACAGGACTTGTCAGAAAGATGGGAATGGACCTTTTAATAAGGCCTGTTGCAACAGGACAGGGCTTTAAATTTAAAGGAGCAAATTGAGAAGAAGGTGTAGGAAGAATTTTTTTACAGTGAGGGTGATGAAATCTGCCCAGAGAGCTGATGGATACCTCATCACTGGAACATTCAAAGTCAGGCTGTCTGGGGTTCTGAGTAACTCCAATTCATGCCTCGCTTGCAGAGGTTTTGAAGTAGATTAGCTTTCAACCTAACTATCCTATGATTTTACTACAGAATGCAAAGTAGAATCCTGCGCTTCAGGGTTTTACACAATATTTGGTCATTATTGTACTCACATCCTGTTACAATATTTTCTTGTACTTCCTTTATGTAACTACTGTCTAGCTCCTGTTGATGTCAGGGTACTAAATGAGATGAGATGAAGACATTACCTTTTGTAATACTGCCATGAACTCAGGAAAAAGTTAAATGTAGAACTTAGTTGGAAGCTAGTGAAACTCTTATTTGTCTTTTTCCTCAGGCTCTGATTCATTAAGAACAAAATGCCATTCAGGCATATATCAGTAGATTATTGATTTGGCTGAAATCAGTAGGATTTATGTTTAAAGTTAAACATAAAGTCAGTTCTAGTTTTGTCTTATTATTATTTTAATCATGCTAATATCATTCAAAAAAGTCTTCTGTGTACAAAAATTCTGGTGTGTACATCTTTTGCATCTACAGATGCAAGCACGAAAAGGTCTTTAATGTGATAAAATTCCAAGTAATTTCTTCTTCCACTCTACTGTCATTGTTTGGCAAGATTCCATGCCTTATTGATTTCTTGAAGTAATGCTCCTTTTCAGCAAGATTAGTTGTCTTGTGAAAGAAATCATACTGTATTTACAAACAGTATGAATACAGAAGTTTAAATAGTGCACAAAAATAACTGTAGATAAGGTGACAATAAGGGTCTAATGAATGCTTACTGAGAAATGAATGATCTGCAAAGAGCTACTTCCTGCTAATGCCATGTGGGATTTCAAGGTGCTCAAATTTACTTTAGAATGTGTTCCTCACTGATCTCAACACCAGTAAAAAAATCTTAAACATATTCTACATTCAGTAACACAGTATAGTGTTCCGAGAGAGACCAGTCTGCTGAGTCTAGCTGTGTTTCTTTCCACAGTAAATATTGGTGTCATGCTATCATTTGTCTGGTCTTGGTTATGATTGTGCATATGTTCACTTCAAAGAATTGCTGATAATTCTGGTTTCCTGCTCCAAGACCAGAGTCAACCTATAATTTTAAAAAAGCACCATAAAGGACACAAAAATCTTCCTACCTGAGATATTGGTTAGGTTCACTTTCCCATTTCTATTAGCAAGAGTTTTCAGGTTCAACTGCTTAAGAGAAATGTAATCAGGAAAAATATTCTAAGGACAAATGTGATTCCATTGTACATAGGTAGAAAACCCTAGTGTTTAAAAACAAAAATGAAACAATTGTTCTGCAAAGTAAGGAAGGCAATGAAATATCAGGTAAAATTTTTCTTCCAAAGGCAAATAATTTCTTGATAGGGCAGTTGTTAAATACTTAAGAACACTGGAACCTTTAAACAACCCACATTATCAATTCAGTGTTCAGCTCTTAGAACTGGAAACAACTATTGAAAGATCACTGTTTCTTAGATGTGTCATTTGCACAAATGAACTTATAGATACTGTGCTCTTCTGACTTTATTAATCAAGGCTTATTGCAAATTCTCTTATTGTTAATTTTCATGACTTGAAATTCAAATTGTTTTATCATCTACCTTTTGACATAAATCCATGACTGCAGTGACAGAAGGGCTGGTCAAACATAATATTGCATGATACATTTCTGTGTTTTTCTGGCTGACCACTACAGTGATGTCCTTCAAGTAACAGCTTCAAAAAATGCATTAAAATTAAAATTATTTCCAGAAATCAGGCTGTTCTCCATACTTCCCAAATTAGTGGAAAGTGTAAAATGCATAGCATAACTATAGTCTTGCAGATCTTGTATTTTAAAGAAAGCTTTTTGTAAAATGTTTTTGGGAAAATAATTGTCAGAAAGAAGGTTTTTTTATTGAAAAGAAGAATTTACCCTAAAGTCTATTTTAACATCTTTGACTGAGCCAATACATTATTTGTAAACGCTTGAAATTGAAGAGTTACTTCTGAAATGACATATAAAGAACTTTGAAATTGCTTTACCTGCTGACTGAACTGTAAGCTTCTGCATCCATGCCTACATAGTGGTCTCTACTAAAAATTTTAATCAATGGCATATGACAGCAACAAGGATTTTAAGGTATTCCTGACAACTGGAGAGATTTGCAAATGAGACACTAAATATAAGGTACAGTCTTGTCTTTTTCTGGACTGCTTCTATCATTAATTTGAAGCAGAATTGATGAATATTCAATATATTACCTAATTGTGACATCTACACAAAATTAGACAGTAATAAAAAAAACAGATGTGAGATTTGTGTGTGAATTTCTTCAGCAATATCTCCTATGTAACCTGGCAATTTTTATAGCTGTCAAGTGGGATTCAAAATGTGACAGGTAGCTCTTTTTAAGGCACTGGAAACTGGCTTAAGATTTCTTAATGACAACATAAATGGAACATGACTGGCATCTTTATAAAAATAAATGCATTTGCAACATGAGGAGACTTGTAAGGGCTACAATTTTTCCAATCTTCTATAAAAGCAAGGCAAAAGCATCTATCATGATTGATATAATTTCTTGCTCTTTATGTGTATTGTAAACATGTCTACAGAAGCAGAAGATTTTAAGAAAAAAAGGGTAATTACTTAAAAGAAGCCATTTTTATTGCCTAGATTGGTTTGACTTTTTAAAATGTGTGTTGGGTTATCTTTTTTTTTTTTTTTTTTTTTTTTTTTTTTTTTTTTTTTTTTTTTTTGTAATTGCTATGAGGATAAAAGATTCTTCTGGATACACTGTGCATTTGAAACTATATTAGTGTGAAAAGGATAAAGTTTCATTGAAGAGTTAATGGAAGTAGAGGTACAAGATCCATGGAACCAGCAGGATATGGTTCATGTATTAAGACACCATCTTTTCCATAGGCTGCACTCGATCCTTATTTTAAAAACTGTGGGTTGTTTTCCATGTTTATATGTCTGATTCAGTAGTGGTGGTCAGTGCATTAGACAAAAGTTTGCTTTGCTGTGCACAAGCCTAGGAATCACACGAGAGACTGTTCCATTTTCTTCTGCATGCCTACTCTTTTGTGGATAGGAACAGACATTGGGAATAAGATTTCCTATTCGTTAGCTAGGTTCAGAAGAGTCAGACAGCCTAGCTTCTCCTATTAGCTCCACTGCTGTACCTGTCAAAGGACTGAGGTTCTTAGAATTGTTGCTGACCTGATGAAATTGGGGGTCAGGGATAGGGAAAAGGAAATTATGGGGCTTCATGCATTCCTGTGCATTTTATCAAATGGCAGCATGTTACTTTTATGGTCCAAGCAGATTTGGCAAGTAGGAAATTGACCTCAGCTGCTGCCTAGTAGCAGTATATGAAGCATGGGTCTGAAAAAGCTGAGCTGCTCTCAGTGTGAATGATTGAGCAATGCCTGTGTGAGGCAATGAGTATAGCAGGGAACTGAACCCAGGCTAATCGAAACAGGGTACCTGTGGTCTGAGGTACATTAGCCATGAAGAGTGCAGGAGGATGTGAGGGGGTAAAGACTAGGGAATGTGTAAGACCTAAAAATGCAGACTGTTAGTAATGTTTGGAGCCTAAGAATATGCTTAGATGAGTTTGTTAGCTAGCTAGATAGTACATGCTGGACACTCAGTAGAAGTCTGACAGCTGATAAGATTAAATTATAATATCATTTGGGAAACAATAAATGCATATAAGGAAAAATTGTATTTAAGTATGATACAGTTTAAAGAGTGTAACTGCATTAGGACTGCACATGTATATGGTACCTGATTTTCAGTGGGAGTATTGCTCTGTGTCATTGTCCCTTAAGAAATTCAAACATTTGTGCAGTAAGTCTGACTGTGAAATGAGCTTTGAGGCTTTGCATATCTAGCTGAATCAAGTCAAATTGGGATCAGAAACATATTCTGGAGTAATCAAAAGTAGCTGATTAATGAGCATTCACGTGCTGGCATACTAGCAGCTCTGGAAGCAGCTGCTAGTGTGCTTTTTCATTAGGCATTACAGTTCTGAGCTACTGTTTGGATGAAGTGAGGGAATTCCTTTAACTGTGTGGGGGTGACCCTTGCTAACATAACAATCTCCACTGAGAGTAGTGACACCCACTTGAAACTGTGACATTCACAAATACTTTGTGATAAAAAGGACTAAATTAAATGACAGGGAATATTATCAATTAAATGTAAGGGAAATATTCTTTTGTGTGTACCTGATTTAGAGAAGAAAATTGCAAAGAATCCAGCATATACTACATCCAGGCATCTTTTTATCCATCAAAACAAGCCCCTGAAGAGAATGGAAGGATGGTTTCCTACTAACTGTTAATCATATATAAAATTAAAGAATCCATTGAAAAACACTTATAAAAAAAAACATTAATAGATATAAAAGAAAAAAAAATTTGAAAAAGCTCATGGAAAATACAACTTTTCAGCATTCAAGCAAGCTGTGTTACAGTGAGAACCAGAAATATAAGAATCTGTATATATTCCTTGGGAACTTGTGTTTTTCATTATGACTACATTCATGGGGAGAGCAAGATTCATCTATGCTTACACCAGATTATTTGATCTATTGATACTGATGTGGTGAGAAAAAGGTGAGGAAGCAAGTCTTCAGGGTACAAGTCTAACAGTGAAACAAGAAAAATATTTTTCTAATTTGTCAATTGCACCTATTAGATATAAAGTTAGACTTATATGGTTCAGTGTCAGAAAATTTATGGATGTCAAAAAGACTGTAGATTCTGCATAAAGATGAAAGACCTGAAATTGATAATGATATGGTTACAACCACCTCACAATATGAAATATGAAAGGGGATGATTTGTAAAGTGTGCAAAAGAAATTACTAGCCTATATTGGAGGGAAATTCTGTTGAGACAGTTATCTAAAAGTATACCCTGTACATTTATGCATGCTATGTGTTATGTGCGCAGAGCAGACAATCATATAAGAAAATTAGTCAGTTACCTACAGACCATACAATGAAACTTTTATGAGTTACCTTAATAATGTACTGAAATGCTTTCTGTAATCTGCATCAGGTGTTTCTGACCTGGGGCTGAATCTGCATGATTCTTCTGATTGTTGATGGGGAAATTGGAAGAGGCAAACCCTATGCAGAGAAGCTTGGAATTATCTTTTCAGGCTTTAATAACAGAAAGCTTCTCTCAAGTGTCATCTCACATGATACAATGGATTCTGTGGTTTTACTTCATGGTGAAAAAAAGGGAAAATAACTATACTGAATAAATTGCTTGCTACTAGTAACCAAAAAAAAATTTTTTTCTTTCCTCCTAAACTGAAACAATTAATTGAGTGTTGTGATAAGACACGAAATGAT
>NW_024500749.1:0-911 GCF_017590055.1 Onychostruthus taczanowskii | reverse complement strand
AAGGCATTTTTTGGGATCTTGGTGGATTTTAATGGAAATTTTTGGGATATTTTGGAAAATTATTTGGAATTTTTTTAGGATTCTTTTTTATTTTGGGGGGGACTTTTTTGGGATCTTTGTGATTTTTTATGGAGAATTTATGGATTTTTTAGGATATTTTGGGATATTATGGATTTTTTTTGGATTTTTTTAGCTTTTGGTTTTTTTGAGGATCTTGGTGGATTTTTTGGCAATTTTGTGGATATTTTGAGGATATTTCTGGGGTTTTTTTGGGATCTTTCAGGATCTTAGTGAATTTTTTGGGATTTTTGTGAATTTCTGGGATAATTTATAGGAAAACCTGAGGAAATCCAGGAATTTTTAAGGAAAGGTCCCTTCAATCCCTTCCCATCCATTCTCCCAAGATGGAAAAAATAAATTTATTTAAAAATCAAATTATTTTCTATTAATTTAAAATGATTTAATTTAATTTCCAGGATTTTTCCCACTTTTCCATCTGGAATGAGCAAAAAATTCATTTTCCCTTGGAATTTTTTGGGATTGAGACCAAACCATCCATGGAAAAACCCCAAAAGTCCAGGAAAAATCCCTAAAATAAATCCCAAAATAATCTCAACTCTTTCTTTCTGCAGGATTTGGGATATTAAATTCCCATGGAATTCCCGAGCTTTTAGGATTTCCCTGGAAAATCCCAAATTTCCCATGGTCCAGCCCTCACCTCCACAATTCCCAGGTAAGTTCGGAGCTTTTTCCTGGAAATTTTTTTTTTATAAAATATTTGGGAATTGTCAACAGCAAAAAATCCTTGGCTTTTCCCCCATTTTTTTGGAGAATTTTCTCAGTTTTTTTGGGATCTTCCCAGGATTTCTGGGTAATTTTCCCAGATTTTTTGGGGATTTTCCTTGTTTTTT
>NW_024500748.1:755-952 GCF_017590055.1 Onychostruthus taczanowskii | reverse complement strand
ATTTTGGCAGGTTTTCGGAATATTTTGTTTGGTTTTCCTATGTCTTTATTATGTTTTGGAGGGCTTTTAGAATGTTTAGATTACTTTGGGCGGGTTTTTAGAATTTTTTGGTTGGTTTTGATTTGTTTTTGTTATGTTTAGTCAGGTTTTTGGTGTGTTTGGATTAGTTTTGGTGGGCTTTATCATGTTGGGGCGGG
>NW_024500748.1:421-699 GCF_017590055.1 Onychostruthus taczanowskii | reverse complement strand
TAGTCAGGTTTTTGGTGTGTTTGGATTAGTTTTGGTGGGCTTTATCATGTTGTGGCGTGTTTTTTGAATGTTTTGTTCACTTCTGACTAATTTTATAATATTTTGTCAGGTTTTCAGTATGTTTTGATCAGTTTTTGGGGAGTTCTAAAATATTTTGGCTAGTTTGTGGAATGTTTTTTTGTTTAGATTTGTTTTATGTTTTGGCGTGTTTTCGGAAAGTTTTGATTCGTTTTTCTGGCTTTAAAATATTTTGGCAGGTTTTTAGAATGTTTTGGTTT
>NW_024500748.1:0-223 GCF_017590055.1 Onychostruthus taczanowskii | reverse complement strand
GTTTTGAATTGTTTTTTGAATGTTTTGGCCAGTTTTTTGAATGTTTTGATCACTTCTAACTGGTTTTCTAGTGTTTTGGTGTCTTTTCAGAATGTTTTGATCAGTTTTGGCAGGTTCTAAAAAATTTGGCAGGTTTTTGGAATGCTTTGATATGTTTTGATTTGTTTTTACTATGTTTTGGTGGGTTTTCAGACTATTTTGGTGGGGTTTTAGAATGTTTTGT
>NW_024500747.1:0-952 GCF_017590055.1 Onychostruthus taczanowskii | reverse complement strand
TCCTCCTCCTCCTCCTCATTCTTCTGCAGATCTTGGTCACTGTCATCATCATTATCATCATCTGCTGCATTGTCCTCAATCACTTCAACCCTCTCTCCAGCATCGGGGTCCACATCAGTCTTAAACCACACAGCTTTGTAGCCATCATCTGCCACGTGCCTGTCTGTTTTGAGGATTGACTTCACTTCTTTCTCCTGTCCAGCCTCTTCTTCCTTTTCTTCCTCTTCCTCTTCCTGGTCAAAGATGACAGTGGAAGCTATGGAGCTCTTTGGGAGACTCTCTGTTTCCTCTGCACTGGAGAAATGTGAGGCAAATGCTGGCTGCTCTGGCACAGGAGACTCTGCCCGGACACTGCTGGTTTCTGATGTCTCATGCTGCTTGGTGCTCACATCTGGCTGTTCATCTTCCTGGTAATATTTGTTCTGGTGACCCCCAGAGATTTCCTTGGAAAGCTACAGGAGGAGAGACATATTGTGACTGTAGTGATAGGAAAAGTGGGGCAGGAGGGAAGGGGCGACTGCAGTGACTGAGCTCCTGCTCAAGAAAGTTCACCTTGGATGGCAGTTAGACCTATTTGAAGCCAGAGAAAGCTGCAGATCCCTGGAAGAGACATTTTTTATTGGCTCCATTTCTGGAGTTTTCTCAGATAAGCAGGCTCTTCAAGAGGGCTGAGCACCAGCACCACACACGTGGTGGTTTGTACCCACCCCATTCTGGGTGGATTCAGTGGGATTTCCCTCACTCAGGGTGGAGGACTTTTGTTACCCACCTGAGCTATGTGCTCTGCACTCAGGTCTAGGCTCCTGGCAGGCCCGGCCTATGGCACAGACCAACATCTGGTCAGATAAACTACACCTTAAACTTGCAGTGACCAATCTGCCAGGGACCTGAGAGGTCCAAAATTAAATAGCTCAGGGGAAGACAAGTGTCTGAGCCCAGGTTTTGGGATCAG
>NW_024500746.1:0-952 GCF_017590055.1 Onychostruthus taczanowskii | reverse complement strand
CCCCTCCCCCCAAATCCCCCCCGAAATCCCCGGAGCAGCCCCAAAACTCCCCGGGCTCCCCACGGAGCCCCCCAAAACCCCCGGATTTGGCCCCAAACTCCCCGGAGGAGGAGTGGGGGGTGCCCTGGAGCGAGGAGGAGGAGGAGGGAGCCGAGCCCCCCGGGGGTTGGACCCCCCAGCCCCAGGAGATCCGGCGCCTCTTCGAGGGCATCGCCCGCGCCGGGACCCTCCCGCTCCGGAACGTTCCGTTCCCGCGCCGCCAGCCCACCCCGGAGCCCCCCAGCCTGCCCGAGCTCGGCGCCGACGCCGACGCCAGCCCCGGGGAGGAAGCACAGGAGGAAAAGTGAATTTTGGGGATTTTTTTGGGATGTTTTGGGTGGATTTGGAGCGATTTTCGGGGGGATTTGGAGCGATTTTCCGGAGCAATTTTAGAGGGGCTTTGATGGATTTTGGGGTCACTTCAGAGGGAAAGTTGAGGGTTTGGAAAGGTTTGGGATGGATTTTGGGGGATTTGGGATGGATTTTGAGGGATTTAGGAAGGATTGGGATGGATTTGGGAAGGTTTGGGATGGATTTAGGATGGATGTCAGAAGGTTTCGGGTGGATTTTGGGGGATTCAGGAAGGTTTGGGATGGATTTTGGGGGATTTGGGATGGATTTTGGGGGATTTAGGAAGGATTGGGATGGATTTAGGAAGGTTTGGGATGGATTTAGGAAGAGTTTGGGATGGATTTAGGATGGATTTAGGAAGGTCTGGGATGGATTCAGGCTGGATTTTGGGGGATTTTCGAAGGTTTGGGATGGATTCGAAAAGTGAATTTTGGGGGGAAATTTGGGGGTTTCAGGGGAAAAAAAAATGCAATTTTTGTAGGTGGCTTAGGGTTTTGGGGGCTTTTCAGGTGGAAAATGGAGGATTTGGGAAGGGTTGGGATGGATTTAGGATGGATTTGGG
>NW_024500745.1:0-952 GCF_017590055.1 Onychostruthus taczanowskii | reverse complement strand
GATTACACACACCTGTGCACACCTGTACAGGTGATTACACACACCTGTGAACACCTAAGCATGCAGTGACACACCTGTACAGGTGATTACAAACACCTGTGAACACCTGTACCGGTGATGAGACACACCCGAACACACCTGTGCGCACCTGTACAGGTGATTGCACACCTGTGCACACCTGAGCATGCAGTGACACACCTGTGCAGGTGATTGCACACCTGTGCACACCTGAGCATGCAGTGACACACCTGTGCAGGTGATTGCACACCTGTGCACACCTGAGCATGCAGTGACACACCTGTGCAGGTGATTGCACACCTGTGCACACCTGAGCATGCAGTGACACACCTGTGCAGGTGATTGCACACCTGTGCACACCTGAGCATGCAGTCACACACCTGTGCAGGTGATTGCACACCTGTGCACACCTGAGCATGCAGTCACACACCTGTGCACACCTGAGCATGTAGTGACACACCCGTGCACAGAGGTGGGTCCCGTGGGTGTGCCCAGGTGTGCTTAGGACTCTGCCCAGGTGTGCCCAGGGGTGCCCAGGGGGGTGCCCAGGCATGGACAGGTGTGCCCAGGTGTGTCCAGGTGTGTCCAGGTGCCCCCAGGTGTCCCCGGGGTGTGCCCAGGTGAGCCCAGGTGTGCTCAGGGGTGTGTCCAGGTGTGCCCAGGTGCATCCAGGTGTGCCCAAGTGTTCCCAGGTGCCCCCAGGTGCCCCCAGGTGTGTGCCCAGGTGTGCCCAGGTGTGCCCAGGTGTGCCCAAATGTTCCCAAGTGCCCCCAGGTGTGCCCCCAGGTGTGCCCCCAGGTGTGGGCGTGGCCTCACCTCGATCAGGAAGTCGCCCATGCGCAGCCCCGCCCTCCAGGCCACGCCCCCTTCATCCACCGACTCCAGGTACTGCAGGGCCGGGAAGGCCGGGGTGGGGGTGAACTCCTCGATGGGG
>NW_024500744.1:0-952 GCF_017590055.1 Onychostruthus taczanowskii | reverse complement strand
CAGGGGGAACCCAAAAATCTGGGAGGACCCCCAAATCCCGGGGGGACCCCGAAAAATCTGGGAGTACCTGAAATCCCAGGGAAACCTGAAAATCTGGGGGGAACCTGAAAAAATCCAGGAGGAACCCGAAATTCTGGGGGGAACCTGAAAATATCCAGGGGGAACCCAAAAAAATCGGGGGGAACCCGAAATCCCGGGGGGATCCCAAAAAAATCTGGGGGGAATGGGAAAAAATCCAGGGGGAATCCGAAAATCTGGGGGGAGCCCAAAAAATCCGGGGGGAACCCAAAAAATCCGGGGGGAACGCAAAAAAATCTGGGGGGAACCTGAAAATCAGGGGGAACCCAAAAATCTGGGAGGACCCCCAAATCCCGGGGGGACCCCAAATCCGGGGGGGACCCCGAAAAATCTGGGGGTACCCGAAATCCCGGGGAAACCTGAAAATCTGGGGGGAACCCAAAAAATCCGGGGGGAACCCAAAAAATCCGGGGGGAACGCAAAAAAATCTGGGGGGAATGGGAAAATCCAGGGGAGCCCAGAAAAATCTGGGGGGAACCTGAAACTCAGGGGGAACCCAAAAATCTGGGAGGATCCCCAAATCCCGGGGGGACCCCGAAAAATCTGGGGGTACCTGAAATCCCGGGGAAACCTGAAAATCTGGGCGGAACCCAAAAATCTGGGGGGCCCCCCAAATCCCGGGGGGACCCCAAATCCGGGGGGATCCCGAAATCCAGGGGGAACCCAAAAATCCGGGGGGAGCCCGAAATCCCGGGGGGGACCCAAAAATCTGGGGGGAGCCCGAAATCCTGGGGGGCACCCGAAAATCTGGGGGGACCCAAAAAAATTGGGGGGAACCCGAGATCCCGGGGGGGAACCCGAAATCCTGGGGGAGCCCAAAAATCTGGGGGGACCCCAAAAAAATCTAGGGGGACTCCAAAGAACCCCAAAATTG
>NW_024500743.1:254-952 GCF_017590055.1 Onychostruthus taczanowskii | reverse complement strand
GGACACACCTGGGACACACCTGGGGGAACAAGCACATCACCTGGTTTAGTGAGACACACACCTGGGCACACCTGGGGCACCTGGGGACACACCTGGGACATACCTGGGGACACCTGGAACACACCTGGGAGAACAAGCGCATCACCTGGTTCGGTGAGGGGCACACCTGGGGACACTTGGGAGAACAAGCACAGCACCTGGTTCGGTGAGGGACACACCTTGGCACACCTGGGGCACACCTGGAACACACCTGGGGGAACAAGCGCAGCACCGGGTTGGCTGGGGACACACCTGGGACACACCTGGGGCACACCTGGAACACACCTGGGAGAACAAGCACATCACCTGGTTTGGTGAGGGAAACACCTGGGCACACCTGGGAGAACAAGTACAGCACCTGGTTCAGTGAGGGACACACCTGGGGACAGCTGAGATAGTGGGGACGACACCTGGAATACACCTGGAGACACCTGGGGGCACACCTGAGATAGACCTGGGCACACCTGGGCACACCTGGGGACACCTGAGATAGAACTACGGTCACCTGGGAGAACAAGCACGTCACCTGGTTCGGTGAGGGACACACCTGGGGACACCTGGGGTAGGGACACACCTGGGGTGGGGACACACCTGGGACACACCTGGGGTGGGGACACACCAGGGGCACACCTGGGGGAACAAGCGCAGCACCGGGTTGG